>NC_039519.1:1009915-1108924 GCF_003672135.1 Ooceraea biroi | reverse complement strand
ATCGACTGAGAATGGTTGTGATTCCGTATTGGCTGTAATCAGGCCCACGCCGATTAGGTTTGAAAAATAAGGCCCAGATCCGCTGCAGAAATCCAGTGCCAGGTGTTGCTGGCTTAGCGCGACAGGCAGCGAAGGTGTTGAGAGAACGTTGATCACCTTCCAGCGGACAAGCGGCTCCGACATGCGCAGGACGTACTGAAAGATGAGATCGATTCCGGTGAACGACCGTGAGAAGTTCCCCTGTGGCTGAGTCGTTGAAGTTCTATTAGGCCTTTTACGTTGGCGAAACTTCCTAGTGAAGAGAAGGGGACTCATCGATCGCTCGATACGCGATTCCACGCCTGAACGGCAACACGAAGGGCCAAAGTCTGTGAGGTTGTAAGTTTGAGCTTTCGGGGTAAACCGGAACTGGACTTAATAGCATCCGCTGGGTGTGTGTAATGTACACACACGACTTCCCGTTGTATTTGTATACGACCAGAAACAGCCGCCGAAGAATGTTTATTTGCGCAATCGGCAATTTGATCACATCTGGCATTTACTAATTGGATAACAGCGCTGTTTATGTAGGATTTTTCTACGGGCAAATGTGAGACAGAAGACGTGTTAGTCTTAAAAAATATATGAATGAAATATAATTTAATTCACAGAGGATACATTAATCCATTTGTTAGCAACATGGGGCTACTTTTTGGTTTGATGGCGATTGCATCGCCGCAGACCCAGAGAATTAGGAAAGACGCGACCCAACGTGTTCGTGATACAGCCATTATACAGACAATATACATACGCGTACATACGGGTACAGCAGACAACAACTGAAGAGGTAGACAAACGGCGAAACGGAAAGCGAGAAAAAATATAGAAGCGAAGCGCGTTACAGACAACCTCGTAATTTATTAAAATCAAGGTAAAAGTCGAGAATTTTGCTATACGGATTGCGCCGATGACACATGCACGCCATACTGTTAAACGAGCAAAATTCGACTTTTACTTGATTTTAATAATTACGACGGTTGTCTGTAACGGCTTCCTCTATTATTGTTTTCTCGCTTTCCGTCTCGCGTGTTGTCTACCTTCTTCAGTTGTGTCTCTGTACCCGTATGTACGCGTATGTATAGTGTTATATGTGTATCACGATACGTTGGGTCGCGTCTTTCTAATTTCTGGGTCTGCGGCGATGCAATCGCACACAACCAAAAGAGCCAATGTTTGCTAACATGATTAATTATCCTCTTGAATTAATTATATTTCATCATAATTTTTTAAATAAAACAGTCTTCTGTCTCACATTTTGCCGTAGAATATCTTAAAAAGCGCTGTTATCCAATTAGTATAATCCAGATGTGATCAAATGCGATGCGCAATAATACATCTCGCGGCTGTTTCTGGTCGTATACAATATAAACGGAAGCTGGTGTACATTACACACACCCAGCGGATGCTATTAAGTTCAGTTCCGGTAACCCCGAAACTCAAATTACAACCTCCACTTGGCCCTTCGTGTGCCGTTCAGGGTGGAATCGCGTATCGAGCGACGATTGAGTCCCTTCTCTTCACTAGGAAGTTTTCGCCAAGTAAAATGGCTAAAGAACTTCCAACGACTCAGCCAACAGGGAACTTCTCCACGGTCGTTCACGAATCGATCTCACCTTTCAGTACGTCCTGCTGATGTCGGAGCCGTTGTCGTCCTGGCGGGTGACAACGTTCTAACTCGCTGCCTGTCGCGCCAAGCCAGCAAACACCTGCACTGGATTCTGCAAGCGATCGGGCTGATTTTCAACCTAATCGGCGTGGGCCTGATGTACGATGCCAAACGGAATCACAACCATTTTCAGTCGATCCACGCCATTACGGGGCTCTCCTCGCTAGTGATCGTGCGTGCTCGTAACAATTTTCGGATATCCGGTGTGGATCGCGTGGAAACTTCGCAAGCTCGTGCGACCGGTGACCGTCAAGCTCCTCCACAATTTTCTGGGCACTGCCGGATTCGTCATTGGTATGGTGTCACAGTGTTACGGCTACAAGAGAACTGGTTGCACTACGTGACGGAGTAGAACACTCCGACATGGTCGCACTTGTTCTTACGCGCGCTGATCACGATACTATCCCTGAGGAGCGCGCTCGTTTCTCTGGGCAGGCGGTCGTTGCTGCCTTGAATTAGTTTGTTCTTTCATTTTATACAGGGTGTCCCGGGTTTTAACCGACAAACTGCGGGAGCATATTCTACTAGTGGAAATAAGAAAAAATTCTTATATCGAGTTTGCTTAGAAATGCTTCATTACAAAGTTATAAACCAATATTGAAAAGAAATATGAGATAAGTAACAACGGAACATAGTGTAGAATTTGGAAGGTCGAAGATGTTTATGTTACGTTATTCACATGCATTCATGTTCACTATGTTGAAACGATTCAGTATGATTGTTACTTTCACAACGTAGACTGTTAGATTTCAATCGTCGTGTCAACTAGCAATTACTATCAGAATGCCAAAGTGTTTTCAAATGAGGAATACACCGATATTCATTTCGTGTACGGATTCTGTGACGGAAATGCACGAGCTGCCGTACGAGAGTATCAACGAGATTTCCTAACAGGAGAGCACCAGATAGATTTAAAGCAACGAATTACTAATTCAGTTACTGAGATGCAACAAATTTTCAGGAATGTCGTACTGCAACAAATTCTGTACTACGTCGATGTCTAGTCTGTATCGATGCGCAAGGACAACATTTTGAAATGCGTTACTAAATCATTCGTAATAATTTTTTTATTTTGTGAAAAAATCCGTTGTTACTTTCTCATATTTCTTTTCAATAATGGTATTAACTTTGTACTAAAGCATTTCTAAGCAAACTCGATATAAGAATTTTTCTTATTTCACACTAGTAGAAATATGCTCCCGCAGTTTGTCGGTTAAAACCCGGGACACCCTGTATATATATACATAATGATTAATTAATATGAATATTATAAACCAATATTGAAAAGAAATATGAGATAAGTAACAACGGAACATAGGTAGAATTTGCAGGTTGAAGATGTTTATGTTACGTGTATCACATGCATTCATGTTCACTATGTTGAAACGATTCAGTATGATTGTTACTTTCACAACAGTAGCTGTTAGATTTCAATCGTCGTGTCAACTAGCAATTACTATCAAGAATGCCAAAAGTGTTTTCAAATGAGGATACACCGTATTTATTTTCGTGTACGGATTCTGTGACGGAAATGCCCGAGCTGCCGTACGAGAGTATCAACGCAGATTTCCTGACAGGAGAGTACCAGATAGATTTAAAGCAACGAATTACTAATTCAGTCACTGAGATGCAACAAAATTTTCAGGAATGTCGTACTGTAACAAATTCTGTACTACGTCCGTGTCTAGCTTGTATCGATGCGCAAGGACAACATTTTGAAATGCGTCACTAAATCATTACGTACATAATTTATTTTTGTGAAAAAATCCGTTGTTACTTGTCTCATATTTCTTTTCAATATTGGTTATAACTTTGTAATAAAGATTTCTAAGCAAACTCGATATAAGATTTTGTCTTATTTCCACTAGTTGAATATGCTCCCGCGGTTTGTCGGTTAAACCCGGGACACCCTGTATATACGAGACACGAACTACCAAGTGTTTCGTCCACTGAATCATCAGTTTCGCGTTATTTATTTTTTTACACGTTCTAAACGTTAATGTAATTATTTAGTGTAGTTTAATTCTAATTCTATTGGGTTGGCCAAAAGTAATTGCGTTTTTTCCAATAGATGGACATACATGTCTTCAAATGTAACTAACTTCTATTCTAAACGCCAAATTCATTATGTAGGTTAACAACTCACAGTTCAAGCTGCTTTACAAAGAAAGTACACGATTTCGTTAACAATTGTTTCTTTGCGTCGATTTCAAAATGGAAAATCAAAAAACATTTTCCTCATATTTTGTTTTATTACTTCCGAAAAGGGAAAAACGCTGTGCAAGCTCATAAAAAGTTATCTGATGTATATGGCGAAGATGCTTTAAACTGCGGCAGTGTCAAAATTCGTTTACTAAATTTCGATCTGGAGATTTTAATGTGAAAGATGCACCACGCTCAGGAAGGCAATCGAAATTGATGATGACAAAATAAAGGCACGGATTGAATTCAATCGGCGTTTAACGACACGAGAGATTGCTGAGAATCTTAACGTATCGAAATCGAGTGTTGAAAACCATTCAAAACGACTTGGATACATTAGTGGAGCTCGATATTTGGGTACCACATGAGCTCAAAGAAATTCATCTCACTAGGCGTATTGACATCTCGATTCTCTTTGAAACGTGAGGAAAATGATCCATTTTTAAACGTATGATAACAGGAGACGAAAAATGGATCGTCTACAACAACGTCAAACGAAAAAGATCGTGGAGCAAGCGTGATGAACTGCTGAAAGCACTTGAAAAGCAGATATTCACCAAAGAAAGATTATGCTGTCAGTCTGGTGGACTGTAAAGGTAGTGTATTTCGAGCTGCTTGCAAGGAATCAAACCATTATTCAGACGTATCTGTCGTCACTGGATAAATTAAATGATGCCATCAAACAGAAACGTCGAGATTGGTGAATCGCAAAGGTGTTGTGTTTCACCATGATAACGCTAGACCACGTACAAGTTTGGTCACTCGTGAAAAATTGTTGCAGCTTGGATGGGATGTGTTACCATGATGTTACCACATCCACCATATTCGCCGACCCGGCACCATCAGATTACCATTCGTTTCGTTCTTTGCAAACGCCTTGAATGGTAAACCTTGACTGCTGATGAGGATATCAAATCGTTGTTGGAATTGTTTTTTGCTGAAAAAGATGAGAACTTTTTGAGCGCGGAATCATGAAGTTGCCTGAAAATGGCAAAGATAATCAAACAAAATGGACAATATATTGTTTAATAAAGTTTTTGTTTCCCATGAAAAATTCGCTTTTATTTATATAAAAAACGCCAATTACTTTTTGGCCAACCCAATATTATAATTCTTATTAGCGACTTGAAGAAGAGATATTTGTTATTGTGACTTTTTTAATAATAAACATTTGAAATGTGTGCTGATGAATTAATATTTAACAAATTAAATATTAACATGAATCTTGGCAATGTTTGTAAATATAGCAGTACGTGTAATATAAAGATTTCGTACCTGGATACAGATCATGAATTGCTGATAAAAAATATTGAATAATGACACTTAGAATGCCATTTTTTCTGTGGAACAAATATGTTGGCATCTTAAATTAATGAGGACTAATAGTTTCATGTATAAAGAAATTGCGGCGGCCTTATGCATAAGAAATGAAAATGATATTAAATTTACTGTCTTATAACTGTTATTATAATGGTTGAGAAAGTGAAGCACTAATTTATCATATATTCATAGTTATTATATTTTATAAGATTTATTTGTGAACACAAACGCGCAATATATGGAGACTCACAAGCCACTTCCAACTTTGTCTTTCACGTGCGAGAAACTTTTTTAGTACACTGTCATAAGGTATCTTTTCACGAATTCTGAGAGAGTTTCAGATAACCGTGTATTGACAACATGTGGTGGAAAAAGCCGCGCTTTTTACGGTACAGTGCAGGTCATTCAGTATGATGCAGCATTCGCAGCCGGGTGAAAAGTAATTTGATCTGAATCAGAATGCCTGACAAGTGTTTTTGTTTTCATATAGAATTGTATATATGCATTTCTGTATTCAAAAAAGTATAAAAAACTTTTTCTAAAAAATTATTACACGCGTCACACTTCTAGACAAAAATAATTTCTTAAACGGCTTTACGAAAAAAAGTTATTTTCCCGCAAATACATTGGTTTAGTTTATTTTAATAAAGAAGCCATTAAATTTGTTGCAAACTCGAAAGGCTGATGAGGGCTATGAAGAACAGATTGGCGAAAAATTCTATTGATAGTTGGGAAGTTTAATTCTAGCAATACATAGTCATTGATTTTATTTGCGTTAAGATTGTTGGAATGGACCAAGTGTTTAGCTAAGTGTTCATATCCTACAAAAACTAATAGTTTCGACTACCAAGTTCAACAATTTACCTAATATGTCAGCGATTAATTGCGAATTCCGATTTGGCTTTTTTGATAGTGTGGATTATTCACGCGTTTGTTATTATTGTTATTTAATTTGTTTGGAGTGTCATAGTTGTTTAATTTTGCTGCGGGGCAGCCGCCCGGTTTAAAACAGCGTTACAGTATACCTGCAGAAAGCGTAGCTATCATTCTCGTGACTGTTGTAAATAATCTCGCAAGACGGAGTCCAGGCCTTCTGGAATAACGTTAATTTACAGATCGAATTGCGAAGTGTTCCGGTGCGCAGCAATTACGGTTGCTCTGCCCCACTTTGCTTATTCGACAGGTTAAACACGATCATCCCGCCGAGAGGTCAAGTTTTAATTAGCACGCGAAGCAGTGGCAGTCTGAAATTTCGAAAGTGCGTAACTTCCTCTTGCTGCCAAACCGTGGTCTGTTCTCTTTTCTCTTCGGTGTACCCGACTCCATTTGATACTGCGTATCGCGATGATTCAGTTAGATTCGGAGTCGATCGCTTTGCAGAAGCAGCACTCGTATTTTCGAAGTGCTTCACCATTGAAGTAAGCGGACGTGGCGCGCTCGCGCGTACCACGCGGAACCCACTACGAGAAAATCACAGGAAGTGTATTCCTATACATGTCCTTTATATAATATTCTTCATATCACCTCCTGCAAAACACCCTAACTCGCACGTAACACCTTGCGACGCTCAAACTGCCCGTGAATCAAATAAGAACCATTGCAGGCACCAACAAAAACTCGTACTCACGTATAAAAATACTATCGACAAAGCGATCCAACAACCCCCCAGGTAACTCGCTCGCGCAATGATTGAATTCGCAGAACAGTTAGCTTAATCGCAAGCTAACTCTCAACGAAAATTTAACACCATCGCATCTCTCATACAACCGTGAACACCGACTTAGTTAATATGACCAACAAGTTACGCGCCCTTCCCCGCGAATAGCTCAATCCTACCTACAACCGCGCGTTATCAAAAATCAATTCGATCGCGTAATCGACATGACATTACAGTCCCCAGCAGATGACAGCAAATACCATCCCGATGACGACCCAGAATCCGCCGATAATATTGATCAACGTAAATGTCAACGGCGTTATCAGCCACTCATACGGACGCCCGAGCAAAATAACGTCGCCTTCGTAATGCTTAATATACCGCGGCAGCGTTAATACATCCGCACACACCAGCTCGCGATAATTCGAAGCATCTGTGAAGCGGAATGTAAATGCGCGGTATATGCAGGCGGTGCACAGAGATCGAGTAGATATTACTATGCATGGCATAAACGAGCGCAGCAAGATACGACCGACCGATTTTAGTTGCGGCCAAGCCTCAAAACAAAAACAACACAGCCGACGATACAACGTACGCTAGCGCCATATCCGCGCGATACAAATGGCACCGGATGAAGCACGCGGTTCTTCCACCAGCGCTGTAGATGCTTCTAATCATAGAAATGATACACGAGCTAAAAAAAATAAAAAAGAATGTTAACTTCTTCACAATTTTGTTGCATGTCCCCAAGATAGTCCCACTCTAAATCTTAAGTTAAAAGGTAACGCCATTCGTAACTCATGTTACATATCTGACAACAGTGAAAGTAGTATAAGATCCAACTACGAGCAATAATAACATTTCACTTAATTGTCTATGGTAACCACTTTCATAGTGTGACTGTAAGAAACAATACTAAAGTAAATTGAAACACACCGTTAAAAGATAACAATAGTTAATTTCACATTTCTAACTCTCGCGATGTCCAAGAAAGTCCACCTCTAAATTTACTCTAACGTAATAAGTACTAATTCAGTCAATATGTTACAATTCTGCACCAAAACTAAGAAATGATTAAGTACCAAATTAACACGAATACTCCTATTACATTTAATTATTGTGTATTCGTAACTTTAAATTGTGATGCTCAAAAATGACATACAAACGGATATTGCAAACTAGACAAGGTTAAAAAATAAACCAACTGTTTAATTTTAACATTCTTTTGCATGATCCGCACGAGATCCCTCTAACATTTTCCAAAGTTAAAGTCAACCTATATCGCATAAGTGTCTACTTCCTTGACCACAAACCCTTAAGAAAACATCTGATTTGAAGTAAAAACCATATACACACATAATATTTACACTTTATTTTTTCATCACTTTGTAACTTAATGTGTGATGTAAAAATAAGCCATATAAAGTAAATTAGAAAAAACTAACACAGTAAAAAAATCACGAAATGTAGTTTATCCACTTTTGCATGTGCAAGAAAAGATCCATTCTAATTTTCTAGTTAGAGAGTAACGACTCATTCGTCATAATAACAGTTACTTCTGACACAACTTAAAAATACGTTAAGCTGAATGTAACACCAGATATTTTACAATTTTTTTTGTTATTGTAACTTTAGTGTGATGTAAAAATTAAAATACAAAGTAATATGAAATACAACAGTAAAAGAACTTTAAAATGTTACGTAATCTCTCTCCCCCAATTACACAAAGTTGAAATATTGCTCTCGGTATTGAAGATACGACTGATAAGAATTATATTTTGTATATAAAAAATTTTTTAAATATGATGTGTAATATGTAATACTGATTTTGATAACAATTATAAACCGTAATTTTATATTGATGCTCTGAAAATTTAAAGTAAAGTTTTCGTATCGCGTATGTCTGTCTGTACAAGCAACATAGTGTATGCAATAAGTTTGTGCAATCTACACCAGCATATCGAGTTGCGCTTCGCCCCTGAGGCGCAAATCGATCGCAATAATTAATTTGCTGTTTATTAATCTACTGATATTAACCGAACTGTAATATACAAGGGTGTCCCGGGTTTTAACCGACAAACTGCGGGAGCATATTCTACTAGTGGAAATAAGAAAAAATTCTTATATCGAGTTTGCTTAGAAATGCTTTATTACAAAGTTATAAACCAATATTGAAAAGAAATATGAGATAAGTAACAACGGATTTTTTCACAAAAATAAAAATTATCTACGCAATGATTTAGTGACGCATTTCAAAATGTTGTCCTTGCACATCGATACAAGCTAGACATCGACGTAGTACAGAATTTGTTAGTACGACATTCCTGAAAATTTTGTTGCATCTCAGTAACTGAATTAGTAATTCGTTGCTTTAAATCTATCTGGTACTCTCCTGTTAGGAAATCTACGTCGATACTCTCGTACGGCAGCTCGTGCATTTCCGTCACAGAATCCGTACACGAAATGAATATCGGTGTATTCCTCATTTGAAAACACTTTTGGCATTCTGATAGTAATTGCTAGTTGACACGACGATTGAAATCTAACAGCTACTGTTGTGAAAGTAACAATCATACTGAATCGTTTCAACATAGTGAACATGAATACATGTGAATACACGTAACATAAACATCTTCGACCTTCCAAATTCTACACTATGTTCCGTTGTTACTTATCTCATATTTCTTTTCAATATTGGTTTATAATATTCATATTAATTAATCATTATGTATATATATACAGGGTGTCCCGGGTTTTAACCGACAAACGCGGGAGCATATTCTACTAGTGGAAATAAGAAAAAATTCTTATATCGAGTTTGCTTAGAAATGCTTTATTACAAAGTTATAAACCAATATTGAAAAAATATGAGATAAGTAACAACGGATTTTTTCACAAAAATAAAATTATCTACGCAATGATTTAGTGACGCATTTCAAAATGTTGTCCTTGCGCATCGATACAAGCTAGACACCGACGTAGTACAGAATTTGTTGCAGTACGACATTCCTGAAAATTTTGTTGCATCTCAGTAACTGAATTAGTAATTCGTTGCTTTAAATCTATCTGGTGCTCTCCTGTTAGGAAATCTACGTTAATACTCTCGTACGGCAGCTCGTGCATTTCCGTCACAGAATCCGTACACGAAATGAATATCGGTGTATTCCTCATTTGAAAACACTTTTGGCATTCTGATAGTAATTGCTAGTTGACACGACGATTGAAATCTAACAGCTACTGTTGTGAAAGTAACAATCATACTGAATCGTTTCAACATAGTGAACATGAATACATGTGAATACACGTAACATAAACATCTTCGACCTTCCAAATTCTACACTATGTTCCGTTGTTACTTATCTCATATTTCTTTTCAATATTGGTTTATAACTTTGTAATAAAGCATTTCTAAGCAAACTCGATATAAGAATTTTGTCTTATTTCCACTAGTAGATATGCTCCCGCAGTTTGTCGGTTAAAACCGGGACACCCTGTATATAATTATATAATAAATATAATAATATATATATTTATTATATACAGGGTGTCCCGGGTTTTAACCGACAAAGTGCGGGAGCATATTCTACTAGTGGAAATAAGACAAAATTCTTATATCGAGTTTGCTTAGAAATGCTTTATTACAAAGTTATAAACCAATATTGAAAAGAAATATGAGACAAGTAACAACGGATTTTTTCACAAAAATAAAAATTATCTACGCAATGATTTAGTGACGCATTTCAAAATGTTGTCCTTGCGCATCGATACAAGCTAGACACCGACGTAGTACAGAATTTGTTACGGTACGACATTCCTGAAAATTTTGTTGCATCTCAGTAACTGAATTAGTAATTCGTTGCTTTAAATCTATCTGGTGCTCTCCTGTTAGGAAATCTACGTTAATACTCTCGTACGGCAGCTCGTGCATTTCCGTCACAGAATCCGTACACGAAATGAATATCGGTGTATTCCTCATTTGAAAACACTTTTGGCATTCTGATAGTAATTGCTAGTTGACACGACGATTGAAATCTAACAGCTACTGTTGTGAAAGTAACAATCATACTGAATCGTTTCAACATAGTGAACATGAATACATGTGAATACACGTAACATAAACATCTTCGACCTTGCAAATTCTACACTATGTTCCGTTGTTACTTATCTCATATTTCTTTTCAATATTGGTTTATAACTTTGTAATGAAGCATTTCTAAGCAAACTCGATATAAGAATTTTTTCTTATTTCCACTAGTAGAATATGCTCCCGCAATTTGTCGGTTAAAACCCGGGACACCCTGTATATATGTTCCATCAGGAAAGTGCTCTACCCGCATTCAATTATGCGCTTACAGAACGTGTTTTTTTTCGTTTCTAGCTTTACAATAAGTTATACATATAAGCTATATAATATAATGAAAAACGGGATTTCAATATTAAAATATAAAAAAATGTAGAGCTAATTAAAATTTCAAGTGCATCATAACGAGCAATTTACGCGAAGTAGAGCGCTACTTGAAAAAGAAAAGAATGAAGTAACTTTCGTACGACCAAACGCCGTTTTTGTTCGCTTGCAGAACTTTCTGTCTACAGCTATACGAAAATGCCTTGTTTTTGGCGCGATGAATATAGTGCAGGGATAAAAGTTTCGATGTAATCTAAATGTTCTCAAAGCTTTCCGTGCCGGGGAATTTTCATTTATTACCTAACTCATTGACATGCATCTATTATAATGCGTATGCCGAGCTGCGCCAGGAAAGCTCATCGTGTGAGCTACGCCCTTCCTTAAAATAGCGGCATCAATATGCGAGTTTATGACTGAACTTGTAGTAAATTGTAGACCTCTTATCTTATCTTTTCGCTGTAACAAGTCTCACGCGAATACTTCAAGTGCAATGGTAATTGCGTTACTTATTCTTGAAAAACGGAGCTTCGACGTTTAAATTAACGATTTCCGGCGTACACAAAGTGTAACACGAATATATATGTATATATATTCCTCGGCAGAATGTTTGCTCTGCAAGTAACTGAAAAGATAAACTTTTCTCTATATGTATCCTGCGTATGAATGTCTACATGCAATTTTTGCACAAAAGCATATTTATTTTTCCTTTTGCACAAAGATGAATTTTGATGTATGTTAATGAAATTCTAGATTTTATATTTACTTTATTCCTTTTACATTGGTAAATATGCGACAATTTCTTTAACTTTTAATGCATGCGCGTACTTGTACATTCGATATTATTCGCTAACATCTGGATTAATTAAATTGTTTTTATACAAGAAGAACCTTTGGTTATCTCGATTCCGAATACACGTTGAACGCGCCCGCTCTCGCTGAGATATACCGGTCGAATGAATTTCCACTTGTTTGCTCGCCAGTCTCGACTTCTGTGTCCTCCTGGAAATCTCTCGAAGACTTCAAAATCTTCCCGAGAGAAAACCTTTCGCTCTCCTATCCATTCCGCGGGCTACGCTTAACTGTCTCTAAACTTTGACTCGCGGTTTTAAATATGGCGTGCATGTGCATCGGCGCAATCCGTATAGCAAAATTCGACTTTTACTTGATTTTAATAAATTACGACGGTTGTCTGTAACGGCTTCCTCTATTATTGTTTTCTCGCTTTCCGTCTCGCGTGTTGTCTACCTTCTTCAGTTGTTGTCTCTGTACCCGTATGTACGCGTATGTATATGTGTGTGTATATGTGTATCACGATACGTTGGGTCGCGTCTTTCTAATTTCTGGGTCTGCGGCGATGCAATCGCCACAAACCAAAAGAGCCAATGTTTGCTAACATAGATTAATTATCCTCTTGAATTAATTATATTTCATTCATAATTTTTTAAGAATAACACAGTCTTCTGTCTCACATTTTGCCGTAGAAATATCTACATAAAAGCGCTGTTATCCAATTAGTATAATCCAGATGTGATCAAATGCGATGCGCAATAATACATCTCGCGGCTGTTTCTGGTCGTATACAATATACAACGGGAAGCTGTGTGTACATTACACACACCCAGCGGATGCTATTAAGTTCAGTTCCGGTAACCCCCGAAACTCAAATTACAACCTCCACTTGGCCCTTCGTGTGCCGTTCAGGGTGGAATCGCGTATCGAGCGACGATTGAGTCCCCTTCTCTTCACTAGGAAGTTTTCGCCAAGTAAAATGGCTAAAGAACTTCCAACGACTCAGCCAACAGGGAACTTCTCCACGGTCGTTCACGAATCGATCTCATCCTTTCAGTACGTCCTGCTGATGTCGGAGGCCGTTGTCGTCCTGGCGGGTGACAACGTTCTAACTCGCTGCCTGTCGCGCCAAGCCAGCAAACACCTGCACTGGATTCTGCAAGCGATCGGGCTGATTTTCAACCTAATCGGCGTGGGCCTGATGTACGATGCCAAACGGAATCACAACCATTTTCAGTCGATCCACGCCATTACGGGGCTCTCCTCGCTAGTGATCGTGTGCGTCGTAACAATTTTCGGATATCCGGTGTGGATCGCGTGGAAACTTCGCAAGCTCGTGCGACCGGTGACCGTCAAGCTCCTCCACAATTTTCTGGGCACTGCCGGATTCGTCATTGGTATGGTGTCACAGTGTTACGGCTACAAGAAGAACTGGTTGCACTACGTGACGGGAGTAGAACACTCCGACATGGTCGCACTTGTTCTTACGGCGCTGATCACGATACTATCCCTGAGGAGCGCGCTCGTTTCTCTGGGCAGGCAGGTCGTTGCTGCCTTGAATTAGTTTGTTCTTTCATTTTATACAGGGTGTCCCGGGTTTTAACCGACAAACTGCGGGAGCATATTCTACTAGTGGACATAAGAAAAAATTCTTATATCGAGTTTGCTTAGAAATGCTTCATTACAAAGTTATAAACCAATATTGAAAAGAAATATGAGATAAGTAACAACGGAACATAGTGTAGAATTTGGAAGGTCGAAGATGTTTATGTTACGTGTATTCACATGCATTCATGTTCACTATGTTGAAACGATTCAGTATGATTGTTACTTTCACAGCAGTAACTGTTAGATTTCAATCGTCGTGTCAACTAGCAATTACTATCAGAATGCCAAAAGTGTTTTCAAATGAGGAATACACCGATATTCATTTCGTGTACGGATTCTGTGACGGACATGCACGAGCTGCCGTACGAGAGTATCAACGTAGATTTCCTAACAGGAGAGCACCAGATAGATTTAAAGCAACGAATTACTAATTCAGTCACTGAGATGCAACAAAATTTTCAGGAATGTCGTACTGCAACAAATTCTGTACTACGTCGATGTCTAGCTTGTATCGATGCGCAAGGACAACATTTTGAAATGCGTCACTAAATCATTGCGTAGATAATTTTTATTTTTGTGAAAAAATCCGTTGTTACTTATCTCATATTTCTTTTCAATAATGGTTTATAACTTTGTACTAAAGCATTTCTAAGCAAACTCGATATAAGAATTTTTTCTTATTTCCACTAGTAGAATATGCTCCCGCAGTTTGTCGGTTAAAACCCGGGACACCCTGTATATATATACATAATGATTAATTAATATGAATATTATAAACCAATATTGAAAAGAAATATGAGATAAGTAACAACGGAACATAGTGTAGAATTTGCAAGGTTGAAGATGTTTATGTTACGTGTATTCACATGCATTCATGTTCACTATGTTGAAACGATTCAGTATGATTGTTACTTTCACAACAGTAGCTGTTAGATTTCAATCGTCGTGTCAACTAGCAATTACTATCAGAATGCCAAAAGTGTTTTCAAATGAGGAATACACCGATATTCATTTCGTGTACGGATTCTGTGACGGAAATGCACGAGCTGCCGTACGAGAGTATCAACGCAGATTTCCTGACAGGAGAGTACCAGATAGATTTAAAGCAACGAATTACTAATTCAGTCACTGAGATGCAACAAAATTTTCAGGAATGTCGTACTGTAACAAATTCTGTACTACGTCCGTGTCTAGCTTGTATCGATGCGCAAGGACAACATTTTGAAATGCGTCACTAAATCATTACGTACATAATTTTTATTTTTGTGAAAAAATCCGTTGTTACTTGTCTCATATTTCTTTTCAATAATGGTTTATAACTTTGTAATAAAGCATTTCTAAGCAAACTCGATATAAGAATTTTGTCTTATTTCCACTAGTTGAATATGCTCCCGCGGTTTGTCGGTTAAAACCCGGGACACCCTGTATATACGAGACACGAACATACCAAGTGTTTCGTCCACTGAATCATCAGTTTCGCGTTATTTATTTTTTTACACGTTCTAAACGTTAATGTAATTATTTAGTGTAGTTTAATTCTAATTCTATTGGGTTGGCCAAAAAGTAATTGCGTTTTTTCCAATAGATGGACATACATGTCTTCAAATGTAACTAACTTCATTCTAAACCGCAAATTCATTATGTAGGTTAACAACTCACAGTTCAAGCTTGCTTTACAAAAAGAAAGTACACGATTTCGTTAACAATTGTTTCTTTGCCGTCGATTTCAAAATGGAAAATCAAAAAGAACATTTTCCTCATATTTTGTTTTATTACTTCCGAAAAGGGAAAAACGCTGTGCAAGCTCATAAAAAGTTATCTGATGTATATGGCGAAGATGCTTTAAAACTGCGGCAGTGTCAAAATTCGTTTACTAAATTTCGATCTGGAGATTTTAATGTGAAAGATGCACCACGCTCAGGAAGGCCAATCGAAATTGATGATGACAAAATAAAGGCACGGATTGATTTCAATCGGCGTTTAACGACACGAGAGATTGCTGAGAATCTTAACGTATCGAAATCGAGTGTTGAAAACCATTCAAAACGACTTGGATACATTAGTGAGCTCGATATTTGGGTACCACATGAGCTCAAAGAAATTCATCTCACTAGGCGTATTGACATCTGCGATTCTCTTTTGAAACGTGAGGAAAATGATCCATTTTTGAAACGTATGATAACAGGAGACGAAAAATGGATCGTCTACAACAACGTCAAACGAAAAAGATCGTGGAGCAAGCGTGATGAACCTGCTGAAAGCACTTGAAAAGCAGATATTCACCAAAGAAAGATTATGCTGTCAGTCTGGTGGGACTGTAAAGGTATTGTGTATTTCGAGCTGCTTGCAAGGAATCAAACCATTAATTCAGACGTATCCTGTCGTCAACTGGATAAATTAAATGATGCCATCAAACAGAAACGTCGAGAATTGGTGAATCGCAAAGGTGTTGTGTTTCACCATGATAACGCTAGACCACGTACAAGTTTGGTCACTCGTGAAAAATTGTTGCAGCTTGGATGGGATGTGTTACCATGATGTTACCACATCCACCATATTCGCCAGACCCGGCACCATCAGATTACCATTCGTTTCGTTCTTTGCAAAACGCCTTGAATGGTAAAACCTTGACTGCTGATGAGGATATCAAATCGTTGTTGGAATTGTTTTTTGCTGAAAAAGATGAGAACTTTTTTGAGCGCGGAATCATGAAGTTGCCTGAAAAATGGCAAAAGATAATCAAACAAAATGGACAATATATTGTTTAATAAAGTTTTTGTTTCCCATGAAAAATTCGCCTTTTATTTATATAAAAAAACGCAATTACTTTTTGGCCAACCCAATATTATAATTCTTATTAGCGACTTGAAGAAGAGATATTTGTTATTGTGACTTTTTTAATAATAAACATTTGAAATGTGTGCTTGATGAATTAATATTTAACATTAAATATTAACATGAATCTGGCAATGTTGTAATATAGAGTACGTGTAATATAAAGATTCGTACTGATACAGATCTGAATTGCTGATAAAAAATTTGAATAATGACATTGAATGCCATTTTTCCTGTGAACAAATATGTTTGCATTTAAATTAATGAGGATAATAGTTTCAATGTTAAAAAGAAATTCGGCGCATTATGAAAGATAATGAAAATGATATTAAATTTACTGTATAACTGTATTATAATGGTGAGAAAGTGAGCACTATTATAATTATTCATAGTATTATATTTTATTAAGATTTATTGAACAAAACGCGCAATATATGGAGACTCACACACTTTTCCAATTTGTCTTTTCATTGCGAGAAACTATTTTAGTAACTGTATAGGTATCTTTTCCACGAAATTCGAGAGAGTTTCAATAACCGTTTTATGACAACATTGTTGTGAAAAAGCCGCGCTTTTACATACAGTGATCATTCAGTATTGCAGCAATTCGCAGCCGTGAAAGTATTGATCTTGAATAGAATGCCTGACCAAGTGTTTTTGCTTTTCTATAGAATTGTATATATGATATTTCTGTATTCAAAAATATAAAAAAACTTTTCTAAAAAAATTATTACAACGTCACATTTCGTAGACAAAAATAATTTTATAACGGTTTCGAAAAAAGTTAATTTTCCGCAATACATGGTTTAGTTATTTAATAAAGAAGGCATAAAATTAGTTGCAAAACTAGAAAGGCTATGAGGCTATGAAGAACAATTCGAAAAATATATTGATAGTTGGAAAGTTTATTCTAGCAATAAAATATAAATTTTGATTTTTTTGCGTAAATTGTTGGATGACAAGTTAGCTAAAGTTTCATATTTACAAAAACTAAAGTTTCAGACTACAAGTTCAAACAATTTATAATATGTCAGCGTTTAAATTGCGATTCGATGGTTTAGATAGTTGGATTATTCACCGCGTTTGTTATTATTGTTATTTATTTGTTTGGTGTCATAGTTGTTATTTTGCTGCGGGGCAGACACGCCGGTTTAAAAAGCGTTACAGTATCCTGCAAAAGCTAGCTATGCATTCTCGTGCTGTTAAAATATCTCGCAAACGGAGTCCAGGCCCTTTGGAGATAACGTTATTACAGAATCGAATTGCGAAGTGTTCCGTGCGCAAGCATTCGGTTGCAGTATGCCACTTTAGCTTCTGACGGCGTATAAACGAGAGAAGTCAAAGTTTAATTAGACGCGAAAGCGTGGCAGTCTGAAATTTCGAAAGTCGTAATTCCTCCTTGCTGCCAAACCGTGGTCTGTTCTCTATTTTCTCTTCGGTGTACCCGACTCCATTTGATACTGCGTATCCGATGCTTCAGTTAATCGGATCGATCGCTTTGCAGAAGCAGCACTCGTATTTTCGAAGTGTTCACCATGAAGAGCGGACGTGGCGCCGTAACACGCGGAAACCGCTCGGAAATCCAGAGAAGTGTTTACCTTAATGTCTTTATTAATTTTCTTATTACTCCTGCAACAATAATCGCACGTACACTTGCACGCTCGTGAATAATAAAGAAATCAGCACAAAAAATCGATCTAACGTTAAAAATATTGAAACTGTGGTAACATGTGAATGATTGATTCCGGAAGGGTAGCTTTGCAAGCTTCGCTGAAACGAATTTCACACATCGCTTCTAATACGTGCCGCTTGTTAATATGACAACAATTAAGCGCCTCCGATAGTCCATCTACATACCGCTGCGTTTCAATCAATCGTCCGCGTAATCGACATGGCATACGTCCCCAGGCGATGCAAGCAATATCGATGCAAGATCGCCGTAATATTGTAAAACCGTAAATGTAACGGCGTTTCAGATTACGGAGCGCGCAATAACGTCGCCTCGTAATGCTTAATTCCGCGGCGCGTAATAATCCGCCGTCGAGATAATTAACGCATCTGTGACGCGGAATGTAAGCGCGATAATGCCGGGCGTGCACAGGACTCGAGTGATATTTATATGCATGCGATAACGAGCGCAAGAAGAGCGCCGATATTTATTTGCGCGCGATAACAGTAGCTGCGCATATCCGCGATACATGGCCGGATGCTAGAGCGTTTCTGTCACCACGCATGTATGTATGTATGTACACAGTAAAAAATAAAATGTTAATTTTCACATTTTTTGCATGTCCCAGAAAGTCCACTCTAAATTTTAAGTTAAAGTAACGCATTCGTCATATGTTACTTCTTGACAAACTAGAAATGTTAAGTAATTAACAGAATATTTTACATTTATTTTTGTTATTGTAACTTTAAGTGTGATGTAAAAATAACATACTAAGTAATTGAAAACTACACAGTAAAAAATAAAATGTTAATTTTCACATTTTTTGCATGTCCAAGAAAGTCCACTCTAAATTTTAAGTTAAAGTAACTCATTCGTCATATGTTACTTCTTAACAAACTAGAAATGTTAAGTAATTAACACAATATTTTACATTTAATTTTGTTATTGTAACTTTAAGTGTGATGTAAAAATAACATACAAAGTAATTGAAAACTACACAGTAAAAAATAAAATGTTAATTTTAACATTTTTTGCATGTCCCAGAAAGTCCACTCTAAATTTTAAGTTAAAGTAACTCATTCGTCATATGTTACTTCTTGACAAACTAGAAATGTTAAGTAATTAACACAATATTTTACATTTAATTTTGTTATTGTAACTTTAAGTGTGATGTAAAAATAACATACTAAGTAATTGAAAACTACACAGTAAAAAATAAAATGTTAATTTTAACATTTTTTGCATGTCCCAGAAAGTCCACTCTAAATTTTAAGTTAAAGTAACTCATTCGTCATATGTTACTTCTTGACAAACTAGAAATGTTAAGTAATTAACACAATATTTTACATTTAATTTTGTTATTGTAACTTTAAGTGTGATGTAAAAATAACATACTAAGTAATTGAAAACTACACAGTAAAAAATAAAATGTTAATTTTCACATTTTTTGCATGTCCAAGAAAGTCCACTCTAAATTTTAAGTTAAAGTAACTCATTCGTCATATGTTACTTCTTAACAAACTAGAAATGTTAAGTAATTAACACAATATTTTACATTTAATTTTGTTATTGTAACTTTAAGTGTGATGTAAAAATAACATACAAAGTAATTGAAAACTACACAGTAAAAAATAAAATGTTAATTTTCACATTTTTTGCATGTCCAAGAAAGTCCACTCTAAATTTTAAGTTAAAGTAACTCATTCGTCATATGTTACTTCTTGACAAACTAGAAATGTTAAGTAATTAACACAATATTTTACATTTAATTTTGTTATTGTAACTTTAAGTGTGATGTAAAAATAACATACAAAGTAATTGAAAACTACACAGTAAAAAATAAAATGTTAATTTTAACA
Source organism: Ooceraea biroi (assembly GCF_003672135.1). NCBI lineage: Eukaryota > Metazoa > Arthropoda > Insecta > Hymenoptera > Formicidae > Ooceraea > Ooceraea biroi. The sequence goes on along the minus strand of NC_039519.1, from coordinate 1,088,875 downwards.
TTTTTTGCATGTCCCAGAAAGTCCACTCTAAATTTTAAGTTAAAGTAACGCATTCGTCATATGTTACTTCTTGACAAACTAGAAATGTTAAGTAATTAACACAATATTTTACATTTATTTTTGTTATTGTAACTTTAAGTGTGATGTAAAAATAACATACTAAGTAATTGAAAACTACACAGTAAAAAATAAAATGTTAATTTTCACATTTTTTGCATGTCCAAGAAAGTCCACTCTAAATTTTAAGTTAAAGTAACGCATTCGTCATATGTTACTTCTTGACAAACTAGAAATGTTAAGTAATTAACACAATATTTTACATTTATTTTTGTTATTGTAACTTTAAGTGTGATGTAAAAATAACATACAAAGTAATTGAAAACTACACAGTAAAAAATAAAATGTTAATTTTAACATTTTTTGCATGTCCAAGAAAGTCCACTCTAAATTTTAAGTTAAAGTAACTCATTCGTCATATGTTACTTCTTGACAAACTAGAAATGTTAAGTAATTAACACAATACTTTACATTTATGTTTGTTATTGTAACTTTAAGTGTGATGTAAAAATAACATACAAAGTAATTGAAAACTACATGGAAGAGAAGTTACAATAACTCATCAGAAAAGTTGATAGAACATTTTCGTTCATACAATATGAACATTTACTTTTTATGTTATATTAACACATGATAATAATTATTTCAACTTAAATTATTTTTGATAGAAACATTTAATTTTAGTAAATTTGATTATTTTTATGTCAAAGTTCATGATTATTTGAAGATTTACTTTCACTTCTTTTAGAATGTTACACTGACTTTGTGACATGTTGATTGTTTAAAATTATTGTGTTAAAAACATTTCAAATAATATCCCATTTCTAAGAGACATACACAAAATGTTAAGTTATGAAGTTAACATTATGTAACATATAAAATTGTTATAAAAATAATAACATATCAGTTGTATGTTAATTTTACATTGAAGTAGTAATCAAAACATGGCAACACAAGAAAATTTTAACATATGGACGCACAATTTTTAACGGTGTATGTAACCGGCGATACGCGCCCGTTGCAATTATTTATTTGTATCGGCGTCAGAGAATGCAGGAAGTGTGTCAACGATCGCGCTAATTGGTACAAAGACCGCCCATCTCGCTCCATGATCTCCGACCCGTCGGCGAGTTCTGCCCCATTTTTACGGCGGCGAGGCGAGCGCGGGGGTCGGGGGGATCGAGGTCTCATGAATCATTCATTCTGGATTAATTCGACGCGCAATGTCCGTCCACGCTTCGTGAGCCAATGTGAGCCGTCCGTTCGCACGTAGGTACGTACGTTTCCCTTATTGAAAGAAAGACTCGTGTCCCTATTTCTCTCCCCGAGATTTATTTGTGTTATTAAATCCCTCGGCCGGCCGGTCTCGTAATAAGGGTAGCCTTTAAAAAATCCCCGGCGCTTGAAAGTTACGCGTGCACAGCACAGCAGCGCATAGCGCCGGTAGCAGAGATGGCAGCGGAAAATTAAAATTCTCGTCGGTTTACAGCGAGAATTTCAAGGCGTCATTTCTCACTTTATGCAAATTGCGCGCGGTGATATTTTATCCCGGTGACGATTCCGCGCGAGCATCCTTTAGGAGGGTGGAATCAGGTCGTCGCGAAGTCTTGCGCGCGACAGATTTTGATAGCGTTAATTTTTGTTACAATTTGCTAACTTTGTTACATTACTCGTGTCGGTAGCAAATTTTATACGAAATAGTAGAGAAATTTATTATGATATTATTAAAAATGCAGAGACTTCTCGTGGCATACGTGGTAGCATTAAAATGAGTAAAATAGTAAGAACGACATGATTTACATAATGTTTTCAGATAAAATGTAAGTTATTAATGCAATATATTTCTTATTAAGCAACCGAGCGTTTACAAATTATCGAATTTTAATGGACCACAAAAAGATTTAAAATATGATTTTCAAAGGTAATAAAACAGATGAAAAACAGATGGTAAATATACGTATACACACCTCTAGAGTCACGTATTACTGTCAGATGATGAAAATATATGCCATATTTGTTAAAACAGAATACATTCCAATTACGATAACGAATAAGCTCTTGTAATATAATTCATCATTAATTGTCACTGCGCAAGTATATGTCATTTCATGGAAGTAATTAACTGTACGGAATTTCGGGCTTTCCAAAATCTTTTGCACCATTTTCCCATGTGTTATTTATATTTACCATGAAGCGTTTCATATATTTTACGTTATTTAGAAATGCACGTATAAACAATATTTGTATAATTATACAATATTCGCCTTTATGAACTCCAAATTTGAATTAAATTATTATTATTTGTGTTATTAAACTTATATATTCTAATAATATCCATTAACTGCAGCTAAACAGCAATTTATAATCAACTTTATAATCAATACACATTTACTGAATGTGTATTCCATCATTATATATTAAGCTAGGTTTAGTAAACTAATATAGTCGCGTACGTCAATTGACTTTACATAGAGATGGTGGTAAAATAAAGAGAGCTTATATAATATACAATATCAAATGCAAGTTGAGAATATGCACAAGTATATAATCATTCTACCTGATAAACGCATATAATGAAAAAATCGGAATATTCAATCGAATACATAATAACATATAATATATATGATACATACTAACATTTGAACACTAGCATTGCAAATGTAGAATTATTAAACATTAGACATATTAAGCACGTTGTAATTTTTAACAGCATTTTCCTAAATAAATTGCTGCAAAAGACACTTTATGACATTTCATGATTTAAACATTTATGATAAAAGTTAATTTTATGCGTAATGAGAAGTCAAACGATGTCAGGTAGAAATTACTTTGAAAAGACATGCTCATTCGTTTAAGAGGATTAAAATTATTTAAATTAATCAATTTTTTACAATACGTATGTTCAACAGTATGACAAATGTTATAAGTACTTCTTATCATAAGTTTTGTTATTGTTATCTATTGCGTTCAAATAGATTCTTTGACAATCGTCAAGCTTTAATTAATTAACTTATCTCGCCCATTTGCACGAATTAATAATATTCATATTTCGTTATTTAATAAATTTATATAATTCTCACACGTAATTTTGCGCAAGAGCGATTATTATATAAATTGTTACCGCTCTATACTCTTGAGATTTATTAATGCATTATTATTAAAACTGAATATTAAATCTGTGATAATTAGGATAACGACATTACACAAATGCTTTATTTCGAATTAAAGCACATTACTCAGAGATGCGATGAGTCTCAACCAATGTCGCTTCTCCAAAAAGAAACTTTGTAATAAAACTATAACAATGATGTTTCCAATCTTGTCTCTAAAATCGAGTTAGCAATAAGAATCGCACGTTAATGCAATGTACGCGTTGCTTGTTTTCAGCTGGATTACGGTCGCGATTGCAAAAGCAGAAATCATTCGTTAAAAACTCATCTCCATGTTTTATCGCATTTCGATATAAATTATTTGTTAGGTTCCGCATAATTTGCGAAAATCGTTCGGTGTATCGCGTCACGTTGCTGAATGCAATTGTTCGCCGTAATTGTTCTACAGATAGATATTACCTGAAAATACGATACAGCGTAGCACGATTTTCTGGCGTCTCGATTTCCGGTGGGACGCAATATATGTACATACATTGCGAACGTACGTCACGGCTGTGTTTCGTGCCGAACTTGGATTGTGCCAACTTTTATGACCGCAATCAACATGGGGGATGTGAGATGGGACGAGTGTGCACGAGCACACGCGCAAACGAACTCGCTAAACGCAGGGACACATCATTATCGCTTCATATGAACTATTCCCTCGCTTTGTCACATCGTATTGCATTATCGAGCGTACGCAGCATGTTGGAGTCAATCAAAAAATAAAAGTACTGGATTGACGTGCAATTGCTCTGATAATTTAAATTGCTTTATTGTGAGAACTAAGTGCTTTAAACGAGATGTAGATTTTGTTGAAAGGCGCAATGTGATGTACATTACATGCGCGATAGTTACAAATTGTCATTTATCAATCAATAAAAGATTGGCACCAACAACTACCAAAAAATAGATGAAAAGCATGAATCAAAAATAAATCAGTTGAAAGCTTAAAAACTTGTCAGAATCCAAAAGATTTTATTGCTGTTTGAATTTATAAAAAAACACGATAAAAGAGAAACACGCGATATTTTCTGTAACGCAGTACCTCGTCCGATTTCAAAGGAAAAAATTATTTTAATTTTTCGGTCGGGGTACATGACGCTTTTCCCTCGGATACTTTTGCGATCGTTAACGATTCCCGCGTCACTCGCGATTGTAATATATGTATAAGCTCGCGGTAAATTGTTAAACTCGCATGCGGGGAAAGGATTACTAACAACGATACAGCATGCTGGATTTCTCGTCACAGCTTGGTAACAAATGCAGGTTTAAACGTAGGCAGCTGGAAATATGTGACAGTAAACTACCCCACGTGCCTGAAGTTACGACCGCGTGTGAGTGTGATATTGCGCGCGAGAGAAGTGTCATGCCATCGATCTCGGATCATTTGGAGAGAGACGTGATCGTTGGGCGTCCCTTCATTCTCTCTGGCCTTTCAAACATTGTTTGCAGTCCATCGCTCTTTAGTAACTCGCAATTAATTTCAAGTTTAGACTTATTCGTAACGAAGGTTCGATAGACAATCAATGTGACTTTTGAATTTCTATTAAATATAAATGCAGTTAAAGTTTAATTTAAATGTCCATTTAATTTTATTTAAAGTGTAGAGAAACTTCAAACAATCTGAAATCGTCGTTTCTTGATTTATTTTATTTGTTATGTAGTTCAAGATCTGACAACACTCAATCATTTTTGGTATGTGCAACTCCTGTGTAACTTCATGATAGATTCATTAATTTTCATTAAGGAGAAACTGTCGGCCAACGGCATTTGCCATAAATAAATATAAAAATTTTTCATCATTCATAGATGTAAGATACGACGTCGAGTACATTATTGATGATTGCAAAAACTAGTCTGTGATGTTAAAACTTTCTACACGTAATAAATTTTATGAATATTCCATATTTTTTTCATCGATTTATGGTTTTTATTTTTTTTCGTTTACAACAAATAATTGTGAAAATTGATTATAACTGATTGAAATTATTGGATTTATATTTCTATTTGTAACAAATACAATAAAAATGTAGAATAATACAGAATTTTGTAATTTTATATTACTTTATGTGTCATTAATATTCAAAATGTAATCAATAAAGTAAATTTAACAGATTTAATTAATTTATTTCTTTAAATATTATTAAAACAATAAAACGTTTACAAAATCTATCTTTCAATAATATAATCAGTGCTTCATGCAAACTGCGTAATTTTTTATGTACAATGTTACAAAATAGTGTAAAATTATAAAAGAGAAGAAATTAAATTAATATCAAAACACAGTACATAAAGTCAAAAGAATACAAATGTGTAATTAACCTGGTCTCTTTTATATTCTGTGCTCTGAAAATTGCCATAAAACATGTAATTTTACGTAAGTGATGTAGCAAAAGTAAACGTTTTTTAATTTTTTCAATTTTCGAAAGTAGAATATAAAAGAATATGTACATATGCGCGTGTATATGCATGAGAGAGAGAATGTTATGTGTGTAATAATAAAAATTTAAAACACTATATTTGGTGAAATAGCACGTGTTAGAATTATCGCGATTCGATACGTTACAACATCGCACGCGCGATGTACGGCTCTTTTTATTGATAAATAACTGAATAAGGTGTGTGCGTGTGTGTGTGATTGAAATAGCCGCACGTTACATATTTGCTGTTGAACGCGATCATAGGCTTCTACAAACAATACGTTCACTTGACAGGTATTTGCCAAGCCGAGACATGCGTCGCATCGTATGAGTGGGCTAATGTATGTCGATGCAATAACGTTGTAATTATACGTGACAAGCAGCTAAATTTGCCACATAAGTGCGACCTGTTGGAATATGTCAAATACTTGGCAAGTGTAGGCATTATTCAGTAACAATAATAACGCAACGCCTATTCAATTAGTAAATAGGCTGATATTTTGTATAGGGGCGCGCCGACTGAAACAGTGTTTTATTTCATAAAGTATTAAATTTATTCGCCATCTTTTTATCTTAATTTTTATTATATAAATATTAAAATTATTACATAACCTGTAATATAAAATTCATTATGATTGGCAGCACTATAAATAAAATCGTACAAAATTCTGACAAACATTACTGCACAATTTATCATAAAAATGAATTTCTTGACTACAATTATTTTATTAAGCAAACTTAATTATAAGTATCAAATACTGTTTTTCAATGTACGATCTAATTAATGTTCGACAATCAACGTGTAGACCAACTCAATATGCATGTAGTAATTATATTCAACTCAATCCAGATTCCCTTATATCTTAGAAAGTTAATTTTAAAGTTACGAATACAAAGACCGCGTAAATTTACCAGATTATTGTCTTTAACATGTTAAACAAATGTTCTTTCAAAATTAATGGCGGATAAATTCGCTCCTTTAAAGCACGAACATGTTAAACACCCTTTAATCAACGCATGGGGTCAGCGCATGTTCTGTACACTGAAAATTCGTTCCAATTTAAACGTTCCTAGAGAATTTCGCAATTGACCGCGTTATTTAGCACAACGTAGTTAGACGCTGATCAAATCAACGCGATCGAAAACGCTCCTGCTGCTGCGGCGGATTTCGAGCCGGACTCGAACGAGAGACGAAGGAAGATTTCCGTTTCGTTAATCGTTCTCGTTTAATCGCTTTTCTGCCGCTCCGCGTGCATGCTCATTCGTAATCGGAGTAATGAAGCACGAGAACACCATAGAATTTCAGCTGCAGAACAAGCGGAAGAAACGATGACGCTTCTTCTTTCGCGATGCAGCTGCACCCTCAGAAAGGATTTCTGATAACAAGACGAAAAATATTCTTGACTAATTTAATCGTATTACAAGCATAAAAAATATGAAAATAAAACAATTTTTAATTTAAATCAGTAATTTCTATTCTTCTCTCTCGAATTAAGTAAGATTGTCTTACTGTCTCGAGACAAGAGTAACATGTACAAATTTATGCTTATATATTCTTCTATGTAGAATAATTTGATATTAGCGCCACTTTATAGTAGGCTTTGTCCATGTCGACGCATCGTTTTCTCACAGTCGCTCGTCGACTCGGCGCTTCTGCGTCCTTTATTCCGATAAAACGGCCAATATTTATGTGTTGCAATCGAAAATCGGGAAAGTGTTTCTGTTATTTACAATGAATAAGTGCGATACTCTACAAGAAATATTAAAAGATATGGAAATGTAAGTAAGTATATACAATATACTTACTTGAGAAATAAGATTCGAGATAAGACATTTCCACTTATTCATTGTAAATAACAGAAACACTTTGCCGATTTTCGATTGCAACACATAAATATTGGCCGTTTTGTGCAGATTCTACAAATTCTCTTAGAAGAATAGAATAAGATGTCTTTTAGATCTGACAATATTCTGAAATCAAGAATATTTTGAACTTGCTAGAAATTTGTATCTAAATCCTTCTGAGAAAATGAATGAGATAGCACGAAGATTATTTGAATCTAGATTTTCGAATTTTCTATTCAAGATTAAAATATGCTTCTTTTCAATAATAAATATGATTGTCGCTATAGCGATCTTATTTTATGATAGATTAAAGAGTAATAGCATTAAGTCCAGAAATCTTTCCTGTGGGTGTAGCGAGAGGGTTGACAATCGTCGTGTACCAGTTATAAAAGACACTGGTCACGTAATCGCGTAAACTATGTCTAAACAAAACAGGAGGACAAAACAGTTTAATCAAACAAGCTTGGAGTTATGATCGATGCCAATGGTAAGTATGAAAATGGAAGGCCAAGTGATAATCAATGATTACATCGCGATTAATCCGTGCACCCTCAGAAAGGATTTCTGATAACAAGACGAAAAATATTCTCGACTAATTTAATCGTATTACAAGTATAAAAAATATGAAAATAAGACAATTCTTAATTTAAATCAGTAATTTCTATTCTTCTCTCTCGAATTAAATAAGATTGTCTTACTGTCTCGAGACAAGAGTAACATATACAAATTTATGCTTATATATTCTTGTATGTAGAATAATTTGATATTAGCGCCACTTTGTAGTAGGCTTTGTCCATGTCGACGCATCATTTTCTCACAGTCGCTCGTCGACTCGGCGCTTCTGCGTCCTTTATTCCGATAAAACGGCCAATATTTATGTGTTGCAATCGAAAATCGGGAAAGTGTTTCTGTTATTTACAATGAATAAGTGCGATACTCTACAAGAAATATTAAAAGATATGGAAATGTAAGTAAGTATATACAATATACTTACTTGAGAAATAAGATTCGAGATAAGACATTTCCACTTATTCATTGTAAATAACAGAAACACTTTGCCGATTTTCGATTGCAACACATAAATATTGGCCGTTTTGTGCAGATTCTACAAATTCTCTTAGAAGAATAGAATAAGATGTCTTTTAGATCTGACAATATTCTGAAATCAAGAATATTTTGAACTTGCTAGAAATTTGTATCTAAATCCTTCTGAGAAAATGAATGAGATAGCACGAAGATTATTTGAATCTAGATTTTCGAATTTTCTATTCAAGATTAAAATATGCTTCTTTTCAATAATAAATATGATTGTCGCTATAGCGATCTTATTTTATGATAGATTAAAGAGTAATAGCATTAAGTCCAGAAATCTTTCCTGTGGGTGTAGCGAGAGGGTTGACAATCGTCGTGTACCAGTTATAAAAGACACTGGTCACGTAATCGCGTAAACTATGTCTAAACAAAACAGGAGGACAAAACAGTTTAATCAAACAAGCTTGGAGTTATGATCGATGCCAATGGTAAGTATGAAAATGGAAGGCCAAGTGATAATCAATGATTACATCGCGATTAATCCGTGCACCCTCAGAAAGGATTTCTGATAACAAGACGAAAAATATTCTCGATTAATTTAATCGTATTACAAGTATAAAAAATATGAAAATAAGACAATTCTTAATTTAAATCAGTAATTTCTATTCTTCTCTCTCGAATTAAATAAGATTGTCTTACTGTCTCGAGACAAGAGTAACATATACAAATTTATGCTTATATATTCTTGTATGTAGAATAATTTGATATTAGCGCCACTTTGTAGTAGGCTTTGTCCATGTCGACGCATCATTTTCTCACAGTCGCTCGTCGACTCGGCGCTTCTGCGTCCTTTATTCCGATAAAACGGCCAATATTTATGTGTTGCAATCGAAAATCGGGAAAGTGTTTCTGTTATTTACAATGAATAAGTGCGATACTCTACAAGAAATATTAAAAGATATGGAAATGTAAGTAAGTATATACAATATACTTACTTGAGAAATAAGATTCGAGATAAGACATTTCCACTTATTCATTGTAAATAACAGAAACACTTTGCCGATTTTCGATTGCAACACATAAATATTGGCCGTTTTGTGCAGATTCTACAAATTCTCTTAGAAGAATAGAATAAGATGTCTTTTAGATCTGACAATATTCTGAAATCAAGAATATTTTGAACTTGCTAGAAATTTGTATCTAAATCCTTCTGAGAAAATGAATGAGATAGCACGAAGATTATTTGAATCTAGATTTTCGAATTTTCTATTCAAGATTAAAATATGCTTCTTTTCAATAATAAATATGATTGTCGCTATAGCGATCTTATTTTATGATAGATTAAAGAGTAATAGCATTAAGTCCAGAAATCTTTCCTGTGGGTGTAGCGAGAGGGTTGACAATCGTCGTGTACCAGTTATAAAAGACACTGGTCACGTAATCGCGTAAACTATGTCTAAACAAAACAGGAGGACAAAACAGTTTAATCAAACAAGCTTGGAGTTATGATCGATGCCAATGGTAAGTATGAAAATGGAAGGCCAAGTGATAATCAATGATTACATCGCGATTAATCCGTGCACCCTCAGAAAGGATTTCTGATAACAAGACGAAAAATATTCTCGATTAATTTAATCGTATTACAAGTATAAAAAATATGAAAATAAGACAATTCTTAATTTAAATCAGTAATTTCTATTCTTCTCTCTCGAATTAAATAAGATTGTCTTACTGTCTTGAGACAAGAGTAACATGTACACATTTATGCTTATATATTCTTGTATGTAGAATAATTTGATATTAGCGCCACTTTGTAGTAGGCTTTGTCGATGTCGACGCATCATTTTCTCACAGTCGCTCGTCGACTCGGCGCTTCTGCGTCCTTTATTCCGATAAAACGGCCAATATTTATGTGTTGCAATCGAAAATCGGGAAAGTGTTTCTGTTATTTACAATGAATAAGTGCGATACTCTACAAGAAATATTAAAAGATATGGAAATGTAAGTAAGTATATACAATATACTTACTTGAGAAATAAGATTCGAGATAAGACATTTCCACTTATTCATTGTAAATAACAGAAACACTTTGCCGATTTTCGATTGCAACACATAAATATTGGCCGTTTTGTGCAGATTCTACAAATTCTCTTAGAAGAATAGAATAAGATGTCTTTTAGATCTGACAATATTCTGAAATCAAGAATATTTTGAACTTGCTAGAAATTTGTATCTAAATCCTTCTGAGAAAATGAATGAGATAGCACGAAGATTATTTGAATCTAGATTTTCGAATTTTCTATTCAAGATTAAAATATGCTTCTTTTCAATAATAAATATGATTGTCGCTATAGCGATCTTATTTTATGATAGATTAAAGAGTAATAGCATTAAGTCCAGAAATCTTTTCTGTGGGTGTGGAGAGAAATACGAAATACGTTGCACGCTTGGCTTGCAGGCGTTAGTGGTGGTGCATTTTACGTCGTCGCGTCGAATACCTTTCGCAAAGGTGTCTTCAAGACTATACCTCCACAAAGACAAGACAGCACGACATTAGAAGTGCTCTTCTTTGCACGAAGTGCCATTATGCGATGTACCTACGTTACTACGATCGGGAAAAGCGATACGCGACAGAAAAGTCGGCAAAGTCGAACAGAAAAATTTCAACCCGTCTTCCTTTCACGCGAGTATCCCTTCACCTCTGTCAAACATTTGCGGAATTTTTCAATCGCAAAAGTAAAAAAGGTTCGAACTCGCGCGCGCACGAGATTGCTTCGAACGCGAAGAAATTAATGCTGCAGATACATATGTATACATCCGCGATTTTCTAGTTTCATTACCTATTATAATTATATTAATTAGATTCATAATACGACTACCGGTAATGCGACTGTCAATTTATCGCTTGTCGCACTAATTTACAATTAGAAATTAATTATCCGCGTGCTATTGTATACTATTGTACTAGATACAAGATGTGTCCTCTGCGCATTCACCGGTGTGTGTATAATGAAATATTAATTAACTACATATAATAAAACGCGCAGACGCTGGACTCTGACGTGTCATTGCAATTGCCATTCGTAACTGCGAGCTAATGGCATGTAGCGTGTCATTGTATTGCATCGACATGCAACGCGCTTGCCGGACATTTCGTGCGTGATATTACATGGATTTAGTAAAGTTTCGTGCTGATTTTCTCGATTCACGCATTGTTCCCGCTTGTATCTATCTTTTCCTGCTCACGTATTTTTGGGAATGCCATTGTAATAAAAAATAATATATGGCGCACGAGGAAAGTAATTTAAATTATTTATCTGTCTGTTACAGTTTTAATTGTTTATCTGTGGCAAGTATTGCGGTTGGCGATGATATTACATCGTTTCGGGATTTCAGAGCCAAAGGTTACGAGGATTCCTCAGGGAAAAAACGCTGTTAACGGTCGGCAACACGGCACTACGATTGTCCCTCCCGGATACATTTCTGACGTGACATATGATCTAAATTACAAACCAGATTTACCTGTAGGATACGCTAAAACTTTTGTGGAAATCCCTTCAGCTGCTTTTGTGTAAATCTCGAAAAGGCAAACGAGTAAACAAACAGAATCCGTGAAATTGGATGCAATCTTCTTTGTAAAGAAAGCAAAACGAGTAATAAAAATCAAATTCACGACCTATTAGAAAAGACGAAATAAATAAAGCTACTTAAATATTAATATTAAGAAAACATTGTAAACGTTTTGCGTACTATTTATTTTTAAATATTTTTATTTAAAATTCCGATGAATATTTTAGATTTCGTAAAGCTTAAAAGCGTTAGGAAAATCATTATTCAGAATAAGGAAAATTATATTATATTTACATAAAAGAGCAGGATTTTACGCAGAACTCAAAGGTACACATACACATACATGTACACTGTCATCAACAGTATTTAGATTTTTGCTTTACACAAGTTCAGAAGGTATTTCGTCAGCTGCATTCCTCTCAATGTCCAATGCATAACTCCCTTTTCGGTGTATCAACAGCGGATGTAATAACAGGTTGCTAGAGCAACCGTCAGTTATCGTTCACCAGCGTGAAACATTTTCCTAATTCTCGTAATTATACATCCAATATTCACCGAATTTTGTGTTTCAATACGTTATCTATTTCCTAGTTAATGTCTCTCAGCACGACGCGCAGAAACACAGAGTCGCTCTGCATAAAGCCGAAAATTTATATCTTTTGGATCGCTCTGTATTCAAAGGAATGTGTGTGTGCGTATTTAGTAGATAGCAGATGCGGATATCGTATAATGCACTATATCCTGCTACGTCCGATACCACTGATAGTCCCAAGTTAGCCCAATTTACGAGCAAGGCCACTGACTTCGTGAACCATGCACTACACCCTCATCTTTATCCGCATACGTGTACATTGAGCTTCATTAATGCCTTGCCAAGGGGACACTCACACCACTCTCCGCAGTTTCCTACCATAGGGAAATACGATGTACGACCACGGGTTTTCCGACCGCGGGTGGCATCCCCCAGCGTGCACTCCGGGGGTCACCACCAAGTCACAGAGAAGACCAAGAAAATGGCATGTTCAATAAAGTTTCTTAACATGATTTATTGTTCTCTCATTTTCCATTGACTTTACTAATACGCTCTTAAATTCTTCCCTGTGGTTCATCGATCCATAATCCGAGAAAATTTATAATGCCAAGAAAAACGCGAGCAAAGTTGTCTGTTTCGACAAACAGCATATTTATGATATTATTTAAAAGATGTTTACAAGACAGTAGATTTATTGTGTTGGCCAAAAAGTAATTGCGTTTTTTTTATATAAATAAAAGGCGAATTTTTCATGGGAAACAAAAACTTTATTAAACAATATATTGTCCATTTTGTTTGATTATCTTTTGCCATTTTTCAGGCAACTTCATGATTCCGCGCTCAAAAAAGTTCTTATCTTTTTCAGCAAAAAACAATTCCAACAACGATTTCATATCCTCATCAGCAGTAAAGGTTTTACCATTCAAGGCGTTTTGCAAAGAACGAAACGAATGGTAATCTGATGGTGCCGGGTCTGGCGAATATGGTGGATGTGGTAACATCATGGTAACACATCCCATCCAAGCTGCAACAATTTTTCACGAGTGACCAAACTTGTACGTGGTCTAGCGTTATCATGGTGAAACACAACACCTTTGCGATTCACCAATTCTCGACGTTTCTGTTTGATGGCATCATTTAATTTATCCAGTTGACGACAGTATACGTATGAATTAATGGTTTGATTCCTTGCAAGCAGCTCAAAATACACGATACCTTTACAGTCCCACCAGACTGACAGCATAATCTTTCTTTGGTGAATATCTGCTTTTCAAGTGCTTTCAGCAGGTTCATCACGCTTGCTCCACCATCTTTTTCGTTTGACGTTGTTGTAGACGATCCATTTTTCGTCGCCCGTTATCATACGTTTCAAAAATGGATCATTTTCCTCACGTTTCAAAAGAGAATCGCAGATGTCAATACGCTTAGTGAGATGAATTTCTTTGAGCTCATGTGGCACCCAAATATCGAGCTTACTAATGTATCCAAGTCGTTTTAAATGGTTTTCAACACTCGATTTCGATACGTTAAGATTCTCAGCAATCTCTCGTGTCGTTAAACGCCGATTGAAATCGATCAGTGCCTTTGTTTTGTCATCGTCAATTTCAATTGGCCTTCCTGAGCGTGGTGCATCTTTCATATTAAAATCTGCAGATCGAAATTTAGTAAACCAATTTTGACACTGCCGCAGCTTTAAAGCATCTTCGCCATATACATCAGATAACTTTTTATGAGCTTGCATAGCGTTTTTCCCTTTTCGGAAGTAATAAAACAAAATACGACGAAAATGTTCTTTTTGATTTTCCATTTTGAAATGGACGGCAAACAAACAATTGTTAACGAAATCGTGTACTTTCTTTTTGTAAAACAAGCTTGAACTGTGAGTTGTTAACCTACATAATGAATTTGCGGTTTAGAATGAAGTTAGTTACATTTGAAGACATGTATGTCCATCTATTGGAAAAAAACGCAATTACGTTTTGGCCAACCCAATATATATTAATATAATATATAATATATAATATATATAATATTGGGTTGGCCAAAAAGTAATTGCGTTTTTTTTATATAAATAAAAGGCGAATTTTTCATGGGAAACAAAAACTTTATTAAACAATATATTGTCCATTTTGTTTGATTATCTTTTGCCATTTTTCAGGCAACTTCATGATTCCGCGCTCAAAAAAGTTCTCATCTTTTTCAGCAAAAAACAATTCCAACAACGATTTGATATCCTCATCAGCAGTAAAGGTTTTACCATTCAAGGCGTTTTGCAAAGAACGAAACGAATGGTAATCTGATGGTGCCGGGTCTGGCGAATATGGTGGATGTGGTAACATCATGGTAACACATCCCATCCAAGCTGCAACAATTTTTCACGAGTGACCAAACTTGTACGTGGTCTAGCGTTATCATGGTGAAACACAACACCTTTGCGATTCACCAATTCTCGACGTTTCCGTTTGATGGCATCATTTAATTTATCCAGTTGACGACAGTATACGTATGAATTAATGGTTTGATTCCTTGCAAGCAGCTCAAAATACACAACACCTTTAAAGTCTCACCAGACTGACAGTATAATCTTTCTTTGGTGAATATCTGCTTTTCAAGTGCTTTCAGCAGGTTCATCACGCTTGCTCCACGATCTTTTTCGTTTGACGTTGTTGTAGACGATCCATTTTTCGTCGCCCGTTATCATACGTTTCAAAAATGGATCATTTTCCTCACGTTTCAAAAGAGAATCGCGGATGTCAATACGCTTAGTGAGATGAATTTCTTTGAGCTCCTGTGGTACCCAAATATCGAGCTTACTAATGTATCCAAGTCGTTTTAAATGGTTTTCAACACTCGATTTCGATACGTTAAGATTCTCAGCAATCTCTCGTGTCGTTAAACGCCGATTGAAATCGATCAGTGCCTTTGTTTTGTCATCGTCAATTTCAATTGGCCTTCCTGAGCGTGGTGCATCTTTCATATTAAAATCTGCAAATCGAAATTTAGTAAACGAATTTTGACACTGCCGCAGTTTTAAAGCACCTTCGCCATATACATCAGATAACTTTTTATGAGCTTGCATAGCGTTTTTCCCTTTTCGGAAGTAATAAAACAAAATACGACGAAAATGTTCTTTTTGATTTTCCATTTTGAAATGGACGGCAAACAAACAATTGTTAACGAAATCGTGTACTTTCTTTTTGTAAAACAAGCTTGAACTGTGAGTTGTTAACCTACATAATGAATTTGCGGTTTAGAATGAAGTTAGTTACATTTGAAGACATGTATGTCCATCTATTGGAAAAAAACGCAATTACGTTTTGGCCAACCCAATATATATTAATATAATATATAATATATAATATATATAATATTGGGTTGGCCAAAAAGTAATTGCGTTTTTTTTATATAAATAAAAGGCGAATTTTTCATGGGAAACAAAAACTTTATTAAACAATATATTGTCCATTTTGTTTGATTATCTTTTGCCATTTTTCAGGCAACTTCATGATTCCGCGCTCAAAAAAGTTCTCATCTTTTTCAGCAAAAAACAATTCCAACAACGATTTGATATCCTCATCAGCAGTCAAGGTTTTACCATTCAAGGCGTTTTGCAAAGAACGAAACGAATGGTAATCTGATGGTGCCAGGTCTGGCGAATATGGTGGATGTGGTAACATCATGGTAACACATCCCATCCAAGCTGCAACAATTTTTCACGAGTGACCAAACTTGTACGTGGTCTAGCGTTATCATGGTGAAACACAACACCTTTGCGATTCACCAATTCTCGACGTTTCCGTTTGATGGCATCATTTAATTTATCCAGTTGACGACAGTATACGTATGAATTAATGGTTTGATTCCTTGCAAGCAGCTCAAAATACACAACACCTTTAAAGTCTCACCAGACTGACAGCATAATCTTTCTTTGGTGAATATCTGCTTTTCAAGTGCTTTCAGCAGGTTCATCACGCTTGCTCCACGATCTTTTTCGTTTGACGTTGTTGTAGACGATCCATTTTTCGTCGCCCGTTATCATACGTTTCAAAAATGGATCATTTTCCTCACGTTTCAAAAGAGAATCGCAGATGTCAATACGCTTAGTGAGATGAATTTCTTTGAGCTCCTGTGGTACCCAAATATCGAGCTTACTAATGTATCCAAGTCGTTTTAAATGGTTTTCAACACTCGATTTCGATACGTTAAGATTCTCAGCAATCTCTCGTGTCGTTAAACGCCGATTGGAATCGATCAGTGCCTTTATTTTGTCATCATCAATTTCGATTGGCCTTCCTGAGCGTGGTGCATCTTTCACATTAAAATCTGCAGATCGAAATTTAGTAAACGAATTTTGACACTGCCGCAGCTTTAAAGCATCTTCGCCATATACATCAGATAACTTTTTATGAGCTTGCACAGCGTTTTTCCCTTTTCGGAAGTAATAAAACAAAATACGACGAAAATGTTCTTTTTGATTTTCCATTTTGAAATGGACGGCAAAGAAACAATTGTTAACGAAATCGTGTACTTTCTTTTTGTAAAACAAGCTTGAACTGTGAGTTGTTAACCTACATAATGAATTTGCGGTTTAGAATGAAGTTAGTTACATTTGAAGACATGTATGTCCATCTATTGGAAAAAAACGCAATTACTTTTTGGCCAACCCAATATATATTAATATAATATATAATATATAATATATATAATATTGGGTTGGCCAAAAAGTAATTGCGTTTTTTTATATAAATAAAAGGCGAATTTTTCATGGGAAACAAAAACTTTATTAAACAATATATTGTCCATTTTGTTTGATTATCTTTTGCCATTTTTCAGGCAACTTCATGATTCCGCGCTCAAAAAAGTTCTCATCTTTTTCAGCAAAAAACAATTCCAACAACGATTTGATATCCTCATCAGCAGTCAAGGTTTTACCATTCAAGGCGTTTTGCAAAGAACGAAACGAATGGTAATCTGATGGTGCCAGGTCTGGCGAATATGGTGGATGTGGTAACATCATGGTAACACATCCCATCCAAGCTGCAACAATTTTTCACGAGTGACCAAACTTGTACGCGGTCTAGCGTTATCATGGTGAAACACAACACCTTTGCGATTCACCAATTCTCGACGTTTCCGTTTGATGGCATCATTTAATTTATCCAGTTGACGACAGTATACGTATGAATTAATGGTTTGATTCCTTGCAAGCAGCTCAAAATACACAACACCTTTAAAGTCTCACCAGACTGACAGCATAATCTTTCTTTGGTGAATATCTGCTTTTCAAGTGCTTTCAGCAGGTTCATCACGCTTGCTCCACCATCTTTTTCGTTTGACGTTGTTGTAGACGATCCATTTTTCGTCGCCCGTTATCATACGTTTCAAAAATGGATCATTTTCCTCACGTTTCAAAAGAGAATCGCGGATGTCAATACGCTTAGTGAGATGAATTTCTTTGAGCTCATGTCGTACCCAAATATCGAGCTTACTAATGTAACCAAGTCGTTTTGAATGGTTTTCAACACTCGATTTCGATACGTTAAGATTCTCAGCAATCTCTCGTGTCGTTAAACGCCGATTGGAATCGATCCGTGCCTTTATTTTGTCATCGTCAATTTCGATTGGCCTTCCTGAGCGTGGTGCATCTTTCACATTAAAATCTCGAAATCGAAATTTAGTAAACGAATTTTGACACTGCCGCAGTTTAAAGCATCTTCGCCATATACATGAGATAACTTTTTATGAGCTTGCATAGCGTTTTTCCCTTTTCGGAAGTAATAAAACAAAATACGACGAAAATGTTCTTTTTGATTTTCCATTTTGAAATGGACGGCAAAAAAAAATTGTTAACGAAATCGTGTACTTTCTTTTTGTAAAGCAAGCTTGAACTGTGAGTTGTTAACCTACATAATGAATTTGCGGTTTAGAATGAAGTTAGTTACATTTGAAGACATGTATGTCCATCTATTGGAAAAAAACGCAATTACTTTTTGGCCAACCCAATACAAAAAAAGATATAATTTTCGGGTATTTTAATTCTTATCTAGGCGATATAAAATTTGTAATTCTTTCAGATTTAGAAAGTCTGAAAAATAATGGAAAATAGTTCCTGCTGTTCTTCCAAGCACGGCAGAATACGATTTACGTAATATAGCATTTTGCTCAAGAGCAAAAGCTCTCGAAAAAAACATGGCAATTAGCGTCAGACGCGCGGAGTTGAGATGAACAAGAGTAATAATGCATTCGTACATAAATTCTCTCCTGTAAACAGATACCAGCACGTCGTATGACTTGGATCTCTGGATTCGTGTTGCAGGAAAGGATGCCGAAGCTGCGGCAGCACGCTAAATGAAATGGTCATGTTCCATTGATGGAACCAGTGAACCTGCTGGCAACTCTAATGGAGTGATGTCAATTGAACGAGGCAACGTACGCGCGATGAGTGCCGGCGTTGGTAAACCGACGCGGAGTGCAAATATTGGCAGCGCTTTGAGCATTTATGCAGGGGGACATTATGAATTTCGGTTGGATTCCAACGGCGGTGGTGTCCTTCGTCGCCGGTATTCCGTTGGCAGTGATTTGGGTCGACGGTAGATTTTAAATCGATTAAACAAGCACGCGCGCCGAGTCCGGTGGCGACCGACCGGCGCTTCAAATGCAACGCTGCGCGCTTGATTTCGTTATTCGATTTTGCGAAAAATAAAATTTCGATTGCCGACCCTCTTGCGTGCGAGTCTATGCGAGTCCATGCGAGTCCATGCACGCCATTAACGAGTCGGAATAAAAAGGCTCTCGACCTGTTTCGAAGTCGGGGACCTGTTAAACAACGCCACCGTCAAGCTGTTGAACATGCCCCTGTGCCTGCCTGTATCACTCTGTCCCCTTCTCGTTTCCTCTCACGCCTGTGCACGCTCGAAAATTAATATTCATCGAAGTCGCACGCCGACGATAAATTCCGCTTTTTCGGAATTGCGCCACGGGGAGCTTTTTTTCATTTGTCGCGTAATTAATGTGCGTACTGGAAAACCTGTCGCGGAAGCTGCGCGAGTGAAAGTTGCACGCAAACTGTGTGACAAATATTTTGCTTTTATATTTTATACAAATAATTTTTTTCTTTTTTTTATCAAACGCGCGGACGTTTATATTCTTTCTGACTAATGCAATCTAATTATTTAAAAATAGTCTACTCGTATACAGATAATTGATAGGGATTTGATATTTTAGTGTTTGACTGACGGGACGAATTACGTTTTACGGTAAACACTTAATATAGCATGAGTGTGTGGGCTCAATTTATTGATTATTAGATAAGATAAAAATTTTATTTTATTTTTATTTCTAGTCAATTGTCATTAAAAATATTTATTTTCCTCTGATTTTTCGTGCATACAATAAATTACTTATTGAATTATAAAGTTATTTAACTCTAATCTCTGACCATCAAAAACAGTTTTTTATAAATCTATTTCTGCATTACGCGTTACGATTTTTTACTTAACGTGCATAGATCATACTCACTCCATAATTTTATACATTTTGTTTTGATATTTGATATTTTGTAACGAATCAACAATTAATAGTACGTAATAGTTACGCTAACGAAAATTGAAAGCAATGGTACAGAAAACGAAAAAGCATTACCGCGATACAAGGAACAGAAAACGCATAAGTGTAAAAGTTTCACCGTTCAATTTAACGGAATTAACTCTATTTTCTCAATGAAAAGCGAAACGCATTTTCTTACGAGGTGCTAAACGTCCCAGCTACTAAGCGCCCGCTGCAAAAAAGACATCGTCCGTCGATGGAAGTTTTTGCTCCACAACCGAGCCCTGTTCACCACGGTATAAAAAAAGCCGATACCTCTTATGAGGTGGTAACCGTTTAAAATGAAACATACACGACGATCGAGTTTTCCGACTTCCGGTGTTGCAGTGTATCCTAAGTCGTAAAAGTTCGCGCGAATTTACAAAACACCTAGTAGTGGTCTTAAAGCGCAGTTTCGTTTGAAGGTAAAATCTGCCTTGTACAATACAGTGAAAATCGCGAGAATGGACGAAACGATCGATAGAACACAGTCGATCGAGCGATTTTATCGATTTTTTATTAAATCTTTTTTAATTAGTATAATTGGGTATTAATTTTCTTATGCTCACTGGTAATTAAAAAATTCAGTTAAAATTAAAGTTCAGTTAATATTTTAATCATCAGAAATAGACCGATAGAATAGTGTTCTAACTAACACTATTAAGTTTGAATGGTATTTGAGAGAGTTAATTTACTCAAGCTATCAATATGATCGAATTGAATTGAATTCAGCACCTGCATTAAATATTATTTTCTCCGGATTAAAATTAACAAAATAATTTTAAATCCAGATAAGAATTACATGTGAAACATATGACTCGCTAAAAACGCGTATATTTTATAATATAATATAAAACATATTTAATAATTATATAATTTTAACAATAATAAAAAATATCAAAGAGTTAAAAATTTTAGAACACAAAATACTCAAAGATATTCGAAGATATTCGAAGAGTTGAGGACAAGTTAAAAATCGTCAATGACGTGCATTATATAGAGTGCATCATTATAGTAAAATGTTCCATTTTAATCCAGATTACGTATTCAATCTGCGCTAAATCCTTAGTTTATTATGGCGATCCTACGATGCATTCTTAGTAAGTAGATGTATTCGCAGAGGTGCATGCAAATATGAGAGCGTGCTTGTATTCGCGTATAATCCTCTACGTGCATTCAGTTCAGTAGCTTGTTTAGGAGGCTTTCTGCTCGAGTCTAGGAAATTTGTATCCGTATGTAGTGGATATATTTTGTGCGTTCTTGTGTACTGATTTACTCTCAGGTAAGATCGTTCCCTTGTTACTGAATACATCGCATTACCATTTTCATTCTGGAAGCTGGCAAAACATATTAAAGAATTCGTTTTTATTCAATAAAAAATAAAAAAATCAATTAAATAGAGTAAATTAACATAGATTGCATAGATTTATTATTATTCAATATACACCTTAGACTTAAGATACGTCTTACTCAAATATCCTCGTGCTAATTTAACATCAACGTTTTTCTCCAGAGCGAGCTATTTTTAATATTCAATTTTTAAACGCATTTTATGGACGCGCCTAGTTTATCCTTCGTGCTTGTATCGTTAATATTTATCCCAAAGTTATCTGACGATGTCTGACGAAGTTTTATCAAAGTCTCGTGCATCTTATGCAATCATGATGAAATTGCAAAGTTTCGGAAAGCACACTGATCGAAGAAGAGTAGATCTTAGCCGAGGATCCTAACCGAGTTGTCTGTTGTAGACTACTGTGCTTGGCACGACATTCGTAAGTTATCTTGATTCTTGTTAGTCTTTTTACTCGGTAGCAAAACAGATTTCATTGCAAAGATTACGGTTGGGTATTCCTACTTTACTGTGTCTGGATATCAATTGCAATCAACTTTGCGGTACATATTTGCTGTATAAGTGTACGGAAAATTCTTTTTAAGCAAGATGCATGTTTCATGTCTGTCATCTCTGTGCAGAGATTCTAAGAAAAGCGCACGTGTACTTTCCTATAAAGTAATTGCACATGTCGATATTCAGGTCACTGCTATTGTTATGTTCTTTTCCTGCAGAAGAATGACGCTTCTCTTCGGTAGTGCGTTTAGTTATCTTTCCTTTTATTTCGCGAGAAATCGATTCTTACATTTACATTATATTGGGTTGGCCAAAAAGTAATTGCGTTTTTTTTATATAAATAAAAGGCGAATTTTTCATGGGAAACAAAAACTTTATTAAACAATATATTGTCCATTTTGTTTGATTATCTTTTGCCATTTTTCAGGCAACTTCATGATTCCGCGCTCAAAAAAGTTCTCATCTTCTTCAGCAAAAAACAATTCCAACAACGATTTGATATCCTCATCAGCAGTCAAGGTTTTACCATTCAAGGCGTTTTGCAAAGAACGAAACGAATGGTAATCTGATGGTGCCGGGTCTGGCGAATATGGTGGATGTGGTAACATCATGGTAACACATCCCATCCAAGCTGCAACAATTTTTCACGAGTGACCAAACTTGTACGTGGTCTAGCGTTATCATGGTGAAACACAACACCTTTGCGATTCACCAATTCTCGACGTTTCCGTTTGATGGCATCATTTAATTTATCCAGTTGACGACAGTATACGTATGAATTAATGGTTTGATTCCTTGCAAGCAGCTCAAAATACACAACACCTTTAAAGTCTCACCAGACTGACAGCATAATCTTTCTTTGGTGAATATCTGCTTTTCAAGTGCTTTCAGCAGGTTCATCACGCTTGCTCCACGATCTTTTTCGTTTGACGTTGTCGTAGACGATCCATTTTTCGTCGCCTGTTATCATACGTCTCAAAAATGGATCATTTTCCTCGCGTTTCAAAAGAGAATCGCAGATGTCAATACGCTTAGTGAGATGAATTTCTTTGAGCTCATGTGGCACCCAAATATCGAGCTTACTAATGTATCCAAGTCGTTTTAAATGGTTTTCAACACTCGATTTCGATACGTTAAGATTCTCAGCAATCTCTCGTGTCGTTAAACGCCGATTGGAATCGATCCGTGCCTTTATTTTGTCATCATCAATTTCGATTGGCCTTCCTGAGCGTGGTGCATCTTTCACATTAAAATCTGCAGATCGAAATTTAGTAAACGAATTTTGACACTGCCGCAGCTTTAAAGCATCTTCGCCATATACATGAGATAACTTTTTATGAGCTCGCACAGCGTTTTTCCCTTTTCGGAAGTAATAAAACAAAATATGAGGAAAATGTTCTTTTTGATTTTCCATTTTGAAATGGACGGCAAACAAACAATTGTTAACGAAATCGTGTACTTTCTTTTTTTAAAACAAGCTTGAACTGTGAGTTGTTAACCTACATAATGAATTTGCGGTTTAGAATGAAGTTAGTTACATTTGAAGACATGTATGTCCATCTATTGGAAAAAAACGCAATTACTTTTTGGCCAACCCAATATATATTAATATAATATATAATATATAATATATATAATATTGGGTTGGCCAAAAAGTAATTGCGTTTTTTTATATAAATAAAAGGCGAATTTTTCATGGGAAACAAAAACTTTATTAAACAATATATTGTCCATTTTGTTTGATTATCTTTTGCCATTTTTCAGGCAACTTCATGATTCCGCGCTCAAAAAAGTTCTCATCTTTTTCAGCAAAAAACAATTCCAACAACGATTTGATATCCTCATCAGCAGTAAAGGTTTTACCATTCAAGGCGTTTTGCAAAGAACGAAACGAATGGTAATCTGATGGTGCCGGGTCTGGCGAATACGGTGGATGTGGTAACATCATGGTAACGCATCCCATCCAAGCTGCAACAATTTTTCACGAGTGACCAAACTTGTACGTGGTCTAGCGTTATCATGGTGAAACACAACACCTTTGCGATTCACCAATTCTCGACGTTTCCGTTTGATGGCATCATTTAATTTATCCAGTTGACGACAGTATACGTCTGAATTAATGGTTTGATTCCTTGCAAGCAGCTCAAAATACACAATACCTTTACAGTCCCACCAGACTGACAGCATAATCTTTCTTTGGTGAATATCTGCTTTTCAAGTGCTTTCAGCAGGTTCATCACGCTTGCTCCACGATCTTTTTCGTTTGACGTTGTTGTAGACGATCCATTTTTCGTCGCCTGTTATCATACGTCTCAAAAATGGATCATTTTCCTCACGTTTCAAAAGAGAATCGCAGATGTCAATACGCTTAGTGAGATGAATTTCTTTGAGCTCATGTGGCACCCAAATATCGAGCTTACTAATGTATCCAAGTCGTTTTAAATGGTTTTCAACACTCGATTTCGATACGTTAAGATTCTCAGCAATCTCTCGTGTCGTTAAACGCCGATTGGAATCGATCCGTGCCTTTATTTTGTCATCATCAATTTCGATTGGCCTTCCTGAGCGTGGTGCATCTTTCACATTAAAATCTGCAGATCGAAATTTAGTAAACGAATTTTGACACTGCCGCAGCTTTAAAGCATCTTCGCCATATACATAGATAACTTTTTATGAGCTGCACAGCGTTTTTCCCTTTTCGGAAGTAATAAAACAAAATATGAGGAAAATGTTCTTTTTGATTTTCCATTTTGAAATGGACGGCAAACAAACAATTGTTAACGAAATCGTGTACTTTCTTTTTTAAAACAAGCTTGAACTGTGAGTTGTTAACCTACATAATGAATTTGCGGTTTAGAATGAAGTTAGTTACATTTGAAGACATGTATGTCCATCTATTGGAAAAAAACGCAATTACTTTTTGGCCAACCCAATATATATTAATATAATATATAATATATAATATATATAATATTGGGTTGGCCAAAAAGTAATTGCGTTTTTTTATATAAATAAAAGGCGAATTTTTCATGGGAAACAAAAACTTTATTAAACAATATATTGTCCATTTTGTTTGATTATCTTTTGCCATTTTTCAGGCAACTTCATGATTCCGCGCTCAAAAAAGTTCTCATCTTTTTCAGCAAAAAACAATTCCAACAACGATTTGATATCCTCATCAGCAGTCAAGGTTTTACCATTCAAGGCGTTTTGCAAAGAACGAAACGAATGGTAATCTGATGGTGCCGGGTCTGGCGAATACGGTGGATGTGGTAACATCATGGTAACGCATCCCATCCAAGCTGCAACAATTTTTCACGAGTGACCAAACTTGTACGTGGTCTAGCGTTATCATGGTGAAACACAACACCTTTGCGATTCACCAATTCTCGACGTTTCCGTTTGATGGCATCATTTAATTTATCCAGTTGACGACAGTATACGTCTGAATTAATGGTTTGATTCCTTGCAAGCAGCTCAAAATACACAATACCTTTACAGTCCCACCAGACTGACAGCATAATCTTTCTTTGGTGAATATCTGCTTTTCAAGTGCTTTCAGCAGGTTCATCACGCATGCTCCACGATCTTTTTCGTTTGACGTTGTTGTAGACGATCCATTTTTCGTCGCCTGTTATCATACGTCTCAAAAATGGATCATTTTCCTCACGTTTCAAAAGAGAATCGCAGATGTCAATACGCTTAGTGAGATGAATTTCTTTGAGCTCATGTGGCACCCAAATATCGAGCTTACTAATGTATCCAAGTCGTTTTAAATGGTTTTCAACACTCGATTTCGATACGTTAAGATTCTCAGCAATCTCTCGTGTCGTTAAACGCCGATTGGAATCGATCCGTGCCTTTGTTTTGTCATCGTCAATTTCGATTGGCCTTCCTGAGCGTGGTGCATCTTTCACATTAAAATCTGCAGATCGAAATTTAGTAAACCAATTTTGACACTGCCGCAGCTTTAAAGCATCTTCGCCATATACATGAGATAACTTTTTATGAGCTTGCACAGCGTTTTTCCCTTTTCGGAAGGAATAAAACAAAATATGAGGAAAATGTTCTTTTTGATTTTCCATTTTGAAATGGACGGCAAACAAACAATTGTTAACGAAATCGTGTGCTTTCTTTTTGTAAAACAAGCTTGAACTGTGAGTTGTTAACCTACATAATGAATTTGCGGTTTAGAATGAAGTTAGTTACATTTGAAGACATGTATGTCCATCTATTGGAAAAAAACGCAATTACTTTTTGGCCAACCCAATACATTTTATTCGTTGGATGGAAAGAGATCAATTCTGTTTGGAGCTACAACGACTTCCACGTTATCCAAACATTTCGACGACGAAGTTTTCAGTATCTCGTATACTTTACTATCCACTATCAAGAATTCCATCGGCAGATTAAATGCTAAACTTACGTTCGCGAGCTAACGTGCGAAATGAGTTATTGAATCTGACAGGATCATTACATTATCATGTAACTCATCGTACGCCCGTCTGTCGGAAAAATACGACGGTATATGACGTAGGCAACTCTGACGGGGAATTTCGGAACGCGGCCAAAGTTCGGGCTAACAGCATTAACCCGCAATCACTGAAGCGGCAACCATAACTCGATGACAAAATCATTTACGCAATACCTTGAGGCGAAGTTGTAGAAATGCGGCAAATAGGGGATGCAACATGTGCATAACACGGTGCTTTGACACGCGTAAAATTTTAAAATGTAATTTATCGTCAATGAACGGTTTGGATTAGAATTATCCAGCTAATTCGTCCGATCAGCCGCCATCATCAAACGTTATCTCTTACTGATTAATTTCTGTTAGTTGTGTAAAGGATATAACACCGGTCCTTCTATCCTTCGCATTTATCGTCTAATTAAGAAAAGCGCTCTGTCAGCATCATTGGTATTATCTTCTTCATGCGCAACATTCACCTAATTTCCAACGTAGTCTAATTTCAGGCATTAGTATACCACGCAAATGATATACAATCATGAACCTCCGAATTATGCATGCATGCTACTTACGTGTAGCAGATGCATTTATCTTCACCAGGATGCACGCCAGGACGTCAGATTTTGTCAGTTGTACATAGACTGCTAAGGGAGAGAGATAAACAGAGAGGAGGAGAGGGCATTCATTACGTAAAGATAATCCTTATTCCAGTAAATGCTCTCATCTTGTCAAAACGCAGCATTATTTGGGAAATTTCATTTATAAGATTACAATTCGAATATTTCAATATTAGATAATTTTTTAAAATAATCGTTAAGTTGCAAATCACGCTGTTCACCGGTGATAATAAAAATAATATTGTGATAAGATTATTGTTTTACGAATTTTATTTTTTCTCTCTCTTTAAGCTCTTCGAGTAATATTGTATAAAAGTTGAATTAATCCTGTGTACATCCATCTCGCAATATCTCGCTTTTACAGCTAATGATTTATTCCGAAACTTGAGCATTTTATTCACCTAGCGTGTCAGATCTCAATATAGACTTTGAAAAAATTTATAAAGAATATTACCTAGAGAATTTTAAACGGATTTTGTCCAAAGAAACAAGAATGACATTCGAGTTTATATCGTCTCTTCCTCTTCTAGCACACGTAAATTACATTCACGACATATTGATGACGGAACTAAGGGCCAACAAATTCTCAGTTTTGCCATAAAGATATCAAGCATGTGGAATGTAATTTACAAATATTATACATTATCATGCGCGGCAATGGAGATCACTTTTGCGCATCGCAAACAGAATTTCCCAGCACAAAATTTCTTTTTGCACGGTGCCTGCTTATCCTCCGAACAGACATTATTACACCGCAAGGAGTCTTTGTGCGTGTTGGAGTCACTTTGAGTTTCCGACAAATGCTGCGACTCCACACTGAACTCGAGTTTCTCTCCGTGGCGCCGTTTCTTCGCTTCCTCCTGAAAGCTGGAGCTGCAAACTCGCGCGGGTGATTGCCAGTCAGCTTACTTAACGAACCAGCCGTTCGTTTGGATGGCGTAATGCGGCTACATACGTACGCAACCCTCGTAAATGCATCCGAGATTACACGAACGCAGCCTGACGGGCGTACGTCCTTCGGCGGGGGGTAGCTCGAAGAGCAGGGCGTCGCGCCGCGACGCGGCACGATTTAATCCTGCCGCACCGCAGCGGCGCGCCGGAGTCGGTACCCCGTGCATAATAATCCCCGAGCGTACCACGGTTCGTCGGCCCTGATGCTGGGCCGGGGGGTCGTCAATTCGGCCGAGTGCGGTCGATAAGGTCATCAGGACTAGCCGAGCCCAGGGTCATTTGGCGGCGCGCGCCAGGCGGAGGCGGCCAGGTATGTCTCTCGTCATCGACGTCGTCCGCGGGAACGAAGCGGTGGCCCTGGAGGCTGAGGCCTGAACAACCACGCACACAAGCCACCCCCGTAGCTGTGAAATTCGCGGAATGTCGGTCGGAAGCACGTATGTGCGTTCGGCGCCGAGTCGAATTTGCGGAGCGGAAGTAGTCCGTTGAGTGAGCGGACGGACGGACGGACGGACGGACGGAATGCGGAAGCGAAAAACAAGCGTTTGAGCATTTTTCGTTTAACCGCACATCTAAGGAATCGGAACGATGCTCGCGCTGCGTTTTATGAAATGCGACGTTATTTTTGGAACATGCAAAACTTTTGAGTAATTACTCTTCAAGCTTCGTGAATGTGCCACGGGTCAATTCTTTAGTGCGCGAGTAGCATACTTTTAATTAAGATTGCGATGCAAATGATGCGCACCGATGTTTACGGATTTTTAATTTGTTGCACAATATGTATACTTGTAATGATTTTTAATCATTTATTTCACGCATACGCACGCATGCACATGTTCAGCTAAATTATTAAAGGCACGTTGATTATCGTAATATAGAAAATTATATAGAGCAATTAGATCATTAATTTTTAATACGATAATACAAGTTTAGAGAGCACATTTTTATTATTCCTTTCTATATAAAAAATTTAATTATCTTTTATGCGCGCTTCTCATTTAGATTAAACAAGGTTATTTCGGATAAATTAATGCAGATTTACTACCTTTAAAAAGCGACGACATTAACAAAGAAGAGTTTTACACTATCAAAAAGAGAGCTTTATGTTGTTATCCGTGGAACTTTTAATTGTGTTTATTCTTTTGAACGGATAAAAATGTTTTGAAATAAAAGAAACAGATTTGTTTGAAACTTGATTTGTTATCTTTATGAAATTATATGCATCGGAAGGAAGATTAGCCAACAATATGCACGCGATAATATGGCTTTTAATCACTTTAATATTGTGAATTGTAGGATGAATTTAACCATAAAATAAACGAAAATTTTTTCAGGAGAGATTTTAATTTAAAGCGGAAAATTTGTTGCTCTTTGTATAAATGTATATTAACATAATAATAAAATATAGCAGAAATAAAGAAAACAATAAAAAAAGATTCATGGCTGCATTATTAAAATCTATATTTTATGTGGCAAGATACTTCAATAAACTTACGAAATTAGAAATTAAAAATAAATAACGGAATTTACAAAGAAAATACTGATCTATATGTGAACGGATTTATTTTAATGAAGTCATATTCTTTCAGTTGCATATCTCTAATATAAAAACATTATTTTATCATATAATTTAAATATAATAACTAATTCAAGTATAATAATTAAAAGGAAATAAAATATCACGCTTTCGCTACAATAAAATTATTCAGTAGCAAGAAACGAGTCAGACAGAGACATAAGCTCGAAACATTTATTAAGGCAGGACTATATATATTACCTGTACGAAATGTTTTTCCAACTGACAGAAATATGTTTCATAGAGTAATCGAAAAATTAAATCAAAAGTTACCGTGCAGTGTAACTTAGAGAGTTGTAAGAGTTCATGAATATGTACATATCTACAGGTTATTTTCCACGAAGAAAGCAATATTCATAACTATATTGTCATATTCAGAACTGGTTCCAAATATGAATATAGATGATGTTTTATATAATAACATTGTGCATATATAAAACACTATTTCAGCATAATATTATAACAAAATGATTAAAGTCATATCTCTTATATTTTTAAATATTTAATAATTCTATTACTTGTAAAAAGAATATTAAAGTCTCTTGAAATCTTGAAATAACTCTTTACACGTAGTAGTTTCCGTTATTATAAAAAATTGATATTTGAAAATTTCTCATTTAATTCCACAAATGTATTAAAATAAATGCAAATAAGATTGAAATAAGCGATGCAAAAAATATGATTGACCTTTTCATGCTAACTTTTGCTTTGTCCATGAACGAGCGCACTTTTGCAATGCATATTGGAAGAATGCAGAGTATGAGTTTACTGGCGCAGCATCCTACGTAACAGAATTGCAATACAAAGCACATAAAATCGCCGGTTGATGGAACGAAAGGCACTGATACAATGAAAATTTGCATTTAATTTCGCAGAAACCGTGAATAATATTGTAACCGACAATCGCGGCTAGAAATTGTCGCTGTGATTTCGTACCACGATATGTTACACCCATTACTCTTAACAGAGAAGGGCAGGGGTATCTCGGCCATCATTTTCACGATGGGAATGTCGAGTGGAAGTTTGCAGGGGGATATACACACGAAGGTGCGAACTGAAATACGCGTAAAACGGCCGTTAGCGGAATCACTGCCATTGGTATTCCTGAAATTTTCAAGCATTTCGTTCTGTCACGTGTTTCCCGCGATTTTTCCATGTAAAATTTCGCGAATATCGCAAGATTATATCGGAGCTTGCACGAGGATACGCGCGTTTCCTCAGAAACTGTCGTGCACATAGAACAGAACGCATTGACCGGAAGTTCCTATTGGCACATTTAGTCATTGAGGCCGAGTACGGGCGAGAGACTAAAAGATTGGTACTGTCTCGACTTTGCATTTAATTCTATTCTATTGTGAATTTTAGGAGTACCAGCCATTTTAGGAATAAAACAATCAGCTTAAAAATTATTTAATTGAATTCGCGAAATACTTGAGCAAAAGATGTTTTATAATTTAATTTAAGTAAAGTGGAACTTCCTGCGTTCTTATTACATATCTTTAAAAAAAGGGAAGAATTAATATTATAATTATTCTTACATTTATGTATTTGTGTGCGTTTGATTTTATTATCATTGCCCCCCATTTGTTGAAATTAAATTACAATCTTGTTTAAAGTTTCCGTAAACCGATAAATTCTTCAAGTAAAAATCCTAAAAATTTAGACGTAAAGACTTTAGAGTAAAGGACTGATTGGACGTTCGTGGTAATTTCGTGTAATTTCATTGAAACTTCGAACGGTCGTGCACGCGTCTGTCCGGAATTATAAACGAGAATCACGAGTCACGATCTTGAATGTCGCCGTCCTTTTCGATTTTGACCACCACCGCAAAATAATGTCATTTCCATCTGCGTTACTACTTGCACGCATCCAAATAGAATGCGATGAATCTGTAAGTACGTAAATGTTCAATTCCTATAATACAGTTATATAAGTTTTTACAATATCACAAGTAGTGTAAAAATATTTCTCTTGTCACCATTATCAGAAATCCTGAACATTGTAGAAACTGAACTTTTTACACTTTTATTTAAATTTCTACGGACAATCCTCAGAATTCAAAGGTAAAACGTAGCAAAGTTACAATTTATAATGCTCTATTATACATACAGTGATGTGTCATAACTGTGCCAAAAAGAAAGTTTCTGTTGAAGATGCTTAACTACTATAATAAATGTATAAATTTGCATAAAGTTTTGCGAGTTTGGTCTCCCAGTTATTTAAACTTTTGCAAAAATAATGTTACATAGGAATGATGTCTTTAACATATATTTTATAACAAATTGTTTTATGTATTTTTTGATGGAACTTTAGGTTTATCTAGAAAAATATTAAACGAAAATAGGAGCAAACAAAATTTTTTATGCAACTCAAAATAATTTTTCGGCTGTAGAATGTCCATTGTTATCAAAACGTTCTCTCTACGAGACGCAGTTTTGCGTATCCGCTGTGTTGAATTCCGAAAATCGTTGCGTTACTATTTCGAGTGACAATAGAATCGATATTTTTGAATATGGATAACTATTGAAACATAGATATAGGAATATCGGTTTTAAATTATAGAATTAAACATAAAAAAGGAGTCATGTATTTTCGTCACCACATTATACGATATTTTATATATTTACTTATCAAGTAAATATATTTTATATTCGTATTAATCATAATATATAATTCTCAAGAACTTTCAAATGGATGGAATAGTAACGGAGAACAATTTATATTATTTGATATGTGTTTTCTCACTTACAAGAGATTAATGTGAAAGCAAAATTATTATTATTTTAATGTATTTAATGTATTATGTTAAATAAGTTAATTCTGAAAATACTCGAAAATGCGACATAAATTAAACACGTAAACATTCTCTCTTGTATTCTCTTGTAATCTCTCTCTCTCGTGAAATATCCACTAAACGTTTTTATAAAAACTTATAAATAGTTCATTTTATTATTTTGGTAAAAGGACTATACAATAATATACAATGAATTATGCATGTATAAAGAATAGTAATGTAGTACATCTCGGAGTATTTTCTTTTCTATTATTATAATGCTTCTAAATATAGATCCTGCAGTACTAAAAGTACTAAAGTAAAAGATAGAAATATTCCGTATATGCAAGTTAATATTACAGGAATGATAACTAGAGAAATGGAGATAATATACTTCTCGGAGAATTTGTGGAATTGTTGGTCAATTACGAATAATTGGACTACACAACACAATGAGGGTTGCAATGGTAGGGCGCGTATCGTGGTCCTTGTGAGACTCTTGATTTGATTGCCCAAGTACTCAGTAGTCCTTAACAGTTTCATTATGATTTAGACAAGAGGCCGCGGTGAATCACTAGAATGATTGTGTAGTTGAGTTGCAAGAGTGAGCGCGGGAAATAAAATACTACTCTTTCGTCATTAGTCGTTTGATTCAAATAATAGTTGAAAGATTACAAAATCATGGCATGATCGAAATTTAAATAAAAGAAATAATAAATATCATTTCTTTGAATAACTAATATTGCAAGTATACATATAAGGAAATATATGAAGGTCTATTATTAGTAAAGTTACAAAAGTCCGAAATTCACGAAGTTGGCCTTTTGTTGCATAATCGTCCCTACATCGTTTGATATTCATGCATTAACATAAGTTTGCAGATTTTAATTACTTGCGACTATAGCCTGCGGTATAGACCGAAGGTAATATTTAAATTACGTCAGATAATTACTAAAAGTTTTTAATAACTTGGAGGTAGTTTTATATAAGTTTATTAATGCCAGGTTTACAAAACTTATATTAAACTCGTGAGAGAACCACAAATCTATATTTTTTCTATGTTTTTTTTCTTTTCCTCTTGCGAAGGAACCGGTTGGTTTTTGCAGTCCTAAGTACGACTCAAGTAGACCCTAAGAAAATAATTGCATCTCGTACCTCAAGCATAAGCGACAAGTCGTGGTGCCTGCCTCTAGAGTTAATGTTCCATAAAAAAAAACGGAGAAACTAGTTTTGCAAAAAGCACTTTTTACAAAAACCTATTAAATTCGCGAGAACATGAGATCTTAAATTTCAGATATTAAAAAACTTTCACATTCAGTGATACCTGTTCCTAATATTTAAAATCCGATAAGCCGCGATATATAGTGCCGATATTTATCAATTATTACGTATCAAGAGAATACAAGAGAGAATGTTTACGTGTTTAATTTACGTCGCATTTTCGAGTATTTTCAGAATTAACTTATTTAACATAATACATTAAATACATTAAAATAATAATAATTTTGCTTTCACATTAATCTCTTGTAAGTGAGAAAACACATATCAAATAATATAAATTGTTCTCCGTTACTATTCCATCCATTTGAAAGTTCTTGAGAATTATATATTATGATTAATAAAAAACATATAAGTAACATATAATTATAAATAGTTGTTCATTATTATATAATCAATCAGTATATTATAATAATATAAATTAATTATATCATGTAGAGAACTTATCTGTATTTTTATTATATAATACCATAGAACGCCCGAGTTTTTCAAGTATATTATTGTAGCATAATTTATATTGGACTAATTTAATTAAAGCTGAAGTTTAAACGAATAATGTTGATCGAATTACACGATGAAATATCGCAATGTTTCCACGGCGGTTCATTGTTCCACGGTTCGGTGTGTTTTGGGCTTTCCAGCTCGCTGGCGAGGGAATTAAAATCAACGTGAATTAATCAGTCGTGGCTCATGGCAACAACGGACATCGCCGGCACGACTGGATTCGCGCAGGCGGTTATCGGCATTGTTATCAGAAACGAGGGTGGTATCCGTCATGGCTTTCACGCTGACACTCCCTTCTGTCCGTTCGTCCGGGAAGATATACACGCGGCGGGTACATGTAATAATCCGGGTTTTATCCATTGTAGGCAGCCGGCGCTACTTCGAGATCCACGGACTAAGTCTGACGTGCCAAGGATGGCCGTCACACGGGTGGTAACGGAGAATCAGCAACGGAGCGAGGAAAGGGAGACGGAGAGAGACAAAGGGGGAGAGGAGAGATTCGGCCACGCATAGTTACTACGACGGCACCCCTATCGAAGACGTGAATCAGCAAACGTACGTACGTAGACACGGCGTTGGTCCTACGCCCATGACGAGACGGCGGGAACAGATTAGAGTCATCTTTCTGGAATAACGACGACGCGTCGCTGCGCGATATTAACGATTCAAATTTAGCACGCTCGGATATCGGATGCTGATCGCGAATGCGGCACCCATTTGGGGCGCCGGTCGACGTGCATCGCTTGCCCGTTGGGGTTTTCCTTTTTTCTTGTTTTTTGCGTGTGTGCATTCGGTGACCGGTATGCAACGTATCGATGCGCGAATGTGCGAGTGAGTTTTATATTTACCTAGCGAGAGGGAGGGAGAGGGGTATCGAGGGTTACTGGCTGGCCGATGCTGGGATGGTTGCTGCTCGATCCTGAAATCTTGCGTGAAGGATTTCGCTGGTGAAAGAAGCGAAATGGTGAATTCCGTGATCGGTTCTTCCGCAGATACGGTCTTCGCGTCAAGTGATTTCGAAAGGACGGCCGTCCATTTCGCGTCGTGTTAATGGATTGTTGAGTTGTGTTTGGGTGTAAATGTGCTCACCTGATTATAAACCACCGCTGTTTGCAGCCCGGCTCAGGGGATGAAATCCGGATGGGCTTAACACGTGATTTGGAGATTAACGGACGGTCGACGTGAAAAATCCTGCAATCATTCACTTGAAAGTCGCTCATAATCTGATAAGAGATTAATTTTTTATAAGAACGTTTTTTGCTCACATTAATTGACATTATAACAAGAACGTACTGAAAAATTAGTACAGATGTTCTTATAGTAAAGAGAACTATATTCCGACATGTGAATTATTATGAAATTATTATGAAATTAAACAATAAAACTTACTGATAATGTTTTTGCTTAATTTGCTTAAGTATATACACTGTTTTGATAACGTATCAATTATAACATTTTATGAAAATATAAAATTCACAATAAGAATACGATATACAAGTAAATTAAAAATTTTTTGTTTTATGCATACTTTCCATTTTCTCATACTTTTTGAATAATTTGAAATAATCTGAAACTTTACAAGCATGATGCACTACTACTTAGAAAATGATGTCAAGTTTGTATACAACAGTTTTGAATTTCTAACTAAGAAACTTGTAATCATAAAGTCACTAACTATGTATTTTGCAACTAGGTTAAACATGCTTATAATATATATAATCACATTTACATCAATTTATTAAGAACAGAAAGTTATTATTTATTGCAAAATTATTAATCATTTTAATCAATAAATATAGCCAAGTATGTCAAAAATCATTTGATATGTAAAGTAAAATCATTCGATTCTTTTCAAATAAGAATTGAACAAGTAATTCGAATAATTCAATGTGTAATATCTATCATAAAGTTAAAAATTGTGATTAAACAGTTACAGTTTCATTGTAAAACAAGCAAGGATCAATTATTGTAAATTGTCGAACGTGTTTTGATTGTGTTAGGAATTGGAAGCGTTAGAACGATGTTATATGAGGCAAATAATTTCAATTGTTAATTTAAGTTGTAATAGAATGTGCCAATACTAGATTACAGTTAAATGATACATTTCAAAATTGAAATTTTCAGTTGAATGTTTTGGATAAGATTGCATGCCGTATAATCGCGCAAATTTAATTCTCTCAAAATAATCGGCACACTCTTGGTTACGAACTGTTCCATCGATACATTTGCGAATCGAACAACATACGAGGCTTTAATCTAATAGCTTATATAATAGATCAATTATTCTAATTACAGTCGTGTGTACCGAAAGAGAAAGAGCGAAAGAGATTATGGAAATGTTATCAAAATTATGTTTGATTCGCCTTATTTTGCGAACGATTGAACATGCGTGTAATAACTTTTTTATGTAATTAAAATGATCGTAAAATGTTCAAATATGCGTTTGTAACTGTAAATTCACTGTAAGTATGCATTTACAAAATTCTTAATTTTGATATTTAATTTTGAAGGTTTTATTTTATCATTAAACATTAATGATAAAATGGCTCTATCAACTTTTTTTAGTTGATAGAGCCATTTTATTATCAGACTCGCGTTTCCACGATTCGAATATAAAAATAGTAAGGGATATTCTGGAAAACAATTGTTACCCTCTTTCTTTTATAAATAGACATGTGAGTAAAAGAATCAGAAATATTAAATATAGTGTAAGCGATCATATGGAGTTTCATAAGAAAGATAAACAATTTTTTGTTTTACCCTATGTGAATGGTTTGAGCGAGAACATTGAGAGGAGTTTAAATGGGTTGGGTTTTGATATTGTTTATAACATTCCTAAAAAATTCGATAGCGTTATAAGAAGAGGAAAAGACAAATTAGACGATTTAAAATGCACTGAAGTTGTACGTAGGATTAATTGCTCTGATTGTACGGCGTGTTATATAGGACAAACCAAAGGACATTTAAAAACGAGAATTAATGAACATAGATCCGATATCCGTAGGAAGGTGAATACACACTCCGTTGTTAGCGAACATCGACTTAATAATAACCATGATTTTGATCGGTCTAGTCCGTCGATTTTACATAGTGAGAAACAGAGAAAAAAGAGAAATCGCGGAGATGTAACTGTAAATTCACTGTAAGTATGCATTTACAAAATTCTTAATTTTGATATTTAATTTTGAAGGTTTTATTTTATCATTAAATATTAATGATGAAATGGCTCTATCAACTTTTTTTAGTTGATAGAGCCATTTTATTATCAGACTCGCGTTTCCACGATTCGAATATAAAAATAGTAAGGGATAATCTGGAAAACAATTGTTACCCTCTTTCTTGTTCCTCATCAAACAATGTAAAGAAACGATCAACTTTCAAACGGATATAGACGATTTGCCGGAGATTTATGACAACATACTTAGGATCTCTCGATCAGTCGAGATCGAACGTTCTGCCCTTGAATGTCTCGGCTATACGTCTTGCGCACGCTGTTTTGAACATAAAGTTTTACTTTCTATCATTTTAAATTGTGACTTTCTGTCGTGAAAATTTTTGCGTGACTTTGCGCTAATTGTTATTTTATCTACATCATTGTTTGTGTATTTATTTTATATTTCTATCTATTAGGTTGTTTATTAAGTTCTGCGGTTTTTTTGCCCTAAATTAAAACATAAATCTATTGTACTTACACATTTATTCAATCTAGAATGTATTGTCCATCTTGATCGACCACCTTCTGCCAACGTTCTGGAAGGGACATAATGCCGCGTTTGTAGAAGTCGCGCGACTTCTGCGCGAAAAAGTCCTTCAAGTACGTTGGAATATCGTCCACTGAATTAAAGCGCTGCCCGTCGAGATTGTTTTGGAGTGACCGGAACAGATGGTAATCCGACGGCGCAAGGTCTGGGGAGTACGATGGGTGCTGCATGACTTCCCAGCCAAAGCACTTCAACTTCTTCTTGGTCACCAAAGCAGTGTGTGGTTTGACGTTGTCATGGTGGAAGACAACGCCCTTCCTGTTCGCCAATTCCGGCCGCTTCTCCGCCACTGCCTGCTTCAATTTTTCTAACTGGGCGCAATGCTTCTCGGCGTCGATGGTCTGACCGCGCGGAAGCAGCTCGAAGTACAGGACGCCTCGCCAATCCCACCACACACTCAGCATCACTTTCTTCGGATGCAAATCCGCTTTGGCAACCGATTGTGACGACTCACCCGGACCGCACCATGACCGCTCGCGTCGAATGTTGTTATGTACCACCCATTTTTCATCTCCCGTGACCGCCCGTTTGAGAAAGGCCTCCAGCGAGTTCCATTTCAGCAGGGATTCACAGATCATGACGCGGTCCAAAATGTTCTTTTCGGTGAGCTCGTGAGGGACCCAAACATCTGCTTTTTTCGACATCCCAAGCCGTTTTAATCGCTGCGCAACCGTTGCATGGGCGATGTCGAAGCGCTCCGCGATCTCCCGCGTCGTCAGGTGTCGGTCTGCTTTGATTGCGGCCACGATTTGGTCGTCGTCAGTGGTGGATGGACGACCGGAGCGAGCAGCATCGGAGACGTTCACATCTCCGGAACGAAAGCGCGCAAACCAACGCTGACGAGTGTCAGCGCTTATGGCCGAGTCCCCGTGCACGCCACATATCTCACGTTGCGCGTCCGTCGCTTTTACTCCTTTGCGGAAGAAAAATAGCAAACTGTGCCGAAAATGCACCTTTTGATCCTCCAATTTCAATGAATAGCGCGTACACACAACACGTCGAAACACAACAAAGACTGGCGAAATGTCAAGCGTTGTCTAACCCGTCACGGAGTGTGCGGCAATCCGCGGTTCAGGCGATGCATGCTATCTTTTTCAATGGACAAACGCTATCTATCGAGAAAACCGCAGAACTTAATGAACAACCTAATACATCATTGCTTGTGTATTACACGTAAGTTTATTCAGTTTATGATTTGTTTGTATTTATCTTGCGATGAATTAATTGTTGCGATAATTGTTCTTCTATCTTGCGATGAATTAATTGTTGCGTTAACTGTTGTTACATTAAATAGATTTATTGTCACCTGAAGAGGACCGAAACCCATGGGTTTCGACCATGGTCGAAACGTCGTGACGGATTTTTCATTAAAGATATGGCCAGTATGGTTGAATATTAATTGTTGTCATCATTATTTACGCATATTGATACCCACTGGTGAAGAGAAGAAACTTTTACTACACTGTCTTATTAAATATTAAATTGTTATTAAATTAAGAAAATAATCTAAAGTTATGATGTTATTAAAAAATTTAGAACCGCTAATTGACAATGATCTTACATTTCATGCTAAGGAAATTCAAGAATGTAATTCCCTGGTGATAAGGATCGGCTTTCGTAAATTAATGAGAACATTATTCACTTGCGTATCGTTCGAGTCTGACGCAATAATCGACTTGCGCTAATCAAACGGGAATGTCAGTTTTAATGTGGCAAACAATGTCATTAGCACGCTGATATTATGGAAGCGGGCGCTTCAAACTGCAATTTGGCATAATTACCGAAAGTACCAATTCGAATATTTGCAGTGGAAATCGTCTGAATTCTATCCTGATATCCTGATTATATCATCTCGATATATTTTGACAATTGACAATTTCTTACACATATGTAGATCCAATATTTATATTTTAATATTTATTATATATTTATTGTGCTTTTTAGGTAACTGTTAAAAAAGAGATTAATTATGTTATTATAATACAATAAATTGTTATCGTCCTGCTTAAACGTGTGTTATGAAAATAAAGAAAGTAAAAGTCTAAAATGAAATAATAAATAAAATGATTCACTAATAAGTTAATAACATTGCACCATTTTCCAAGTATATAATTATTTCGATGAGTGATAGTACGACTAAAGCAAAAGTAATCGCACTCGAAAAAACTAATAGATGATTGTTTAAACCATTTATTATACGCTTAATGATTAAACAATATTCCAGACGATGTAGTTACAGAGATATTACCGTTTAGAGTTACTTGAAATCGCACGATCGATTTCGCAGGGAGTCGAGCGATCGATCCTCCCTTTCGAAGCATTGTCCAGTCATTAACACTCTCTTAGTCTATGGGAGAAGCCGCTGCACGGATTTTCACACATCAGCGAGAACTCTTCATTCAACGGCGCTGAATGGTGCGTTCGTTGAGTGCCATTCGCAGTACGGCGGATTATTCCCATCGAAAATGTGCACGATATATAGCCATTGGGAACGCCTATTGCGGGATAATGAATTGGACAGAGAAGTAAATGAAACAAGTATTTAACCAGCTGCATACCGCTAACTGCCGGACGTACCGCTGATTCTTTTCGTTCCTTCCTCATTCATGAGTGGACAAAATTCCATCCCGTGCTAATTACTCGCAGGTATATTTTCGAATACTCGTCTAATTGGATCAGTCGTCCGGAAGGGACATGAGTTATAAAAAGCGAATCCCTCGAAACGCGAGTAGTCATCTGAATTTGATGCGGTGATACGGACACGTACAGTGGCATACAGGGTGTCCCGGGTTTTAACCGACAAACTGCGGGAGCATATTCTACTAGTGGAAATAAGACAAAATTCTTATATCGAGTTTGCTTAGAAATGCTTCATTACAAAGTTATAAACCAATATTGAAAAGAAATATGAGATAAGTAACAACGGATTTTTTCACAAAACTAAAAATTATCTACGCAATGATTTAGTGACGCATTTCAAAATGTTGTCCTCGCGCATCGATACAAGCTAGACACCGACGTAGTACAGAATTTGTTACAGTACGACATTCCTGAAAATTTTGTTGCATCTCAGTAACTGAATTAGTAATTCGTTGCTTTAAGGGGGGAGCCTGCTTTAGAACGTTGAAAATAAGGTATAATTTTACGAATTGTTTTGGAGAAACTATACAGCGGATCATTATAAAACGTTGATGCATTTATTAGTACATGTTTAAAGATAAAAAAAATTATTTTTTGATTTGAATATATCGCCTGTAGAGGTCGTCCTGGAGGCATCCTAGTGCAGCCGGCATTGTAAATTGGTGAGCATTCTCCTGCCTCCAAATTTCATCCAAACTGAAAAATTGAAATATTTTCTCGTTATTTATGAATTCCCATCGTCGATGAACCTTTAATATTCATAAAAACATTAAGTTAAACAATTATTTTTGCATGAAAAAGTTCAAAAACTTTGCCTAAAAATCGTACTTTTGTGTTCCAAGCTCCACCATTTTGACACTTTTCAACTTTTTTCTTCTCTCTTTGGTTCATCGACGATGGGAATTCATAAATAACGAGAACATATTTCAATTTTTCAGTTTAGACGAAATTTGGAGGCAGGAGAATGCTCACCAATTTGCAATGCCGGCTACACTAAGATTTCTCCAGGACGACCTCTACAAGCGATATATTCAAATCAAAAAATAATTTTTTTTATCTTTAAACATGTACTAATAAATACATAAAAGTTTTATAATGATCCGCTGTATAGTTTATCCAAAAACAATTCGTAAAATATACCTTATTTTCAGCGTTCTAAAGCAGGCTCCCCCCTTAAATCTATCTGGTACTCTCCTGTTAGGAAATCTACGTTGATACTCTCGTACGGCAGCTCGTGCATTTCCGTCACAGAATCCGTACACGAAATGAATATCGGTGTATTCCTCATTTGAAACACTTTTGGCATTCTGATAGTAATTGCTAGTTGACACGACGATTGAAATCTAACAGCTACTGTTGTGAAAGTAACAATCATACTGAATCGTTTCAACATAGTGAACATGAATGCATGTGAATACACGTAACATAAACATCTTCGACCTTGCAAATTCTACACTATGTTCCGTTGTTACTTATCTCATATTTCTTTTCAATATTGGTTTATAACTTTGTAATGAAGCATTTCTAAGCAAACTCGATATAAGAATTTTTTCTTATTTCCACTAGTAGAATATGCTCCCGCAGTTTGTCGGTTAAAACCCGGGACACCCTGTAGACGTAGCTGCGCTGATTCGAAACGGGCGAAACCGCGGATTTTGTTTCTCAGCAAAACGCGCGGAAAAAGTATCAATCATCGCGAACGGACAACGACACAACCGCCACTCCCGTCGGTTTTATTTTGCAAAGCAAGTCCAGTAGATCGTAGCGCGATCCAGCGCGGATTTCGTGTCTCGGCAAAACACAAAAAGGTAGCGATCATGAAAAACGTACAAAACGGACGCATGATCGCGTCAGGCTGCTGCTGGTGCTTCGACAGCGAATAAATCCGACGCGACATATTTTCCATGATATTTCACCACTGAAATACGCTGGACGAGTGCGGAAGTGTGCGGACGAGAGAGGTGGAAGAAAAAACAACGAGGGCAGAAATCGCAAGCGGAACATCGCATGCTGAACTAATGCACGCCGGATAAATCTCACCGGCAAGACCCGTGAGATTTTCTTTGATTTCTCTTTTTCCTCTTTCGTTTGGCTCCGGTTAATATGAAATCTTCCTGCCACCTGTTTCTATTCCCAGCGCTACGTCCCAAGGTTAAATGCGAGCCGCGTGTTGCATGTGCGATGATGCGCTGAAATCCACCGGGAAATGTTGCTTGCAACTTGCAGTCCCGAAACACGATCTCTCGTGAACGTCGGGTATAACTAATTTCGACGTTATAAACAAGGTCAGCGGCGCAACGACGGAGGATAATATCGTTAGGCTGTGCTGCATCACGCCGGAATTATTGCGATTAATTATGTGCGTTGGTTACGTAGACCGAATATGCAAGATTATTCCGCGCGTACGTGTCGCTTACATTTCAATGCGGCTTGAATTCACCGGCGCGGAGGCCGATCGATGAAAATTGCGGCGCTATTAGAGATCATAGGCGCTTCGATGTTCCGAGATTAGTCTGAAGATTAATTGTGATTTTATGTGCTTCCTAATTAGACTCAAATAAGATAAAATAAAATAAAATAGAGTCGAATAATTAATTAAAATAAAATCTACAAAATCGTAATAATTTCAATGGAATGTTGCGCGTATATCTTTGTAATATTCTTCTTTTTAGATAGTATTAAAAAATTATTAAATTATATCTTTACCAGAAATTCTGATTATTTCGTAATTTATTTACGACCACGAATTTTTATAAATTCCTGCAATTTTACGACCCTCTGCGTTTCATCTTTGTTTTTTCGGTAGGGTGAATTTTTTGTTGGCACGATCCCGACGACACTTAAACACGAGTCGCGATTAAAGAAAAGCGAGAGAGCCAGTGCCGCAATTATTCCCGCGCGGAACAACCCCATCGCTCAACGAAAGATACAAGAAATTCAGGTTTCTCTGCTGTCCTCTGGATTTCCGACAACAAATTCAGATGTATCTCTAAAACACGTAACACCCGGAGAACTTTCTAAAGTCAGTTAATTAATTCTTTCGCTTCAGCGTTGGCCGGCGCAAGTTCGCTTGCGTTATGCCAACTTCCGGGCGAAGGCTGTGCATTAAATTCGATGATTCCAGTAGTCTGCAGTTTACCATCGACTTAAGAACGAACTTTCGAAAATACGCGGTGTATATACTTTGCAGTGTATATACTTGGCAACTTTGCCGGCAACTCGCTCGTCCGTCCGCACGCTCGCTTACTCGCCCTTATATAATTTTTCATCGGCGCACATCAGCGGTGACGACGGCAGTATGACGTGGGTGATAATCGAGATTAACAAGTTCGAAACTTCGTAATTTGTCAGTGTCAGTATCCGCGCGAGGGGCGAGGGATTATCGGCAGCCAGCGCTTGCACTTTCAATCGGGGGTGCGTGTGCAAGGTTACCAGCTTCGATACGTGCAAGGTCGCATCCAGGCATCGCGGAAAGCTGCGTCGGCGAGAAATAGCGGTGCAAGCGGCCCGAAAGTATCGTTAACCACGTCACTTGTTTCCA
Source organism: Ooceraea biroi (assembly GCF_003672135.1). Taxonomy (NCBI): domain Eukaryota; kingdom Metazoa; phylum Arthropoda; class Insecta; order Hymenoptera; family Formicidae; genus Ooceraea; species Ooceraea biroi. The sequence continues at coordinate 1,044,728 of NC_039519.1, read as the reverse complement.
GACCGATCGAGCGATTATTGTTTCATTATCGGAAAAGCGCACGCGATGCGTTCTTGCATCAATCATACGTCAAGATGAGGCGTCGAGCTTGTTACTCGTCGATCTGATCCAAGGGCTCCTCCTCGCGCGGAAGGAACAGCATGCGGTGCTTCTTCTTCCAGTGTTGAAGAAAATGATGAGACCATTATTGAGCGAATATTATTCTTATTATTATCGCCGTTATTAACAACGCAACATTGCTTAAGCCGATCGCATCATTGTCGACGTCCGGATAGAAAATACCGCAGTAATTTATCATTGCATACTTGCAAATACGTTTATGTATATCGAATTTTCAATTTTTTTAAATAAAAGTTTAACGATAAGGAAAATATTGAAATTGATGAATAAGATAAACAATATTTCTAGCACATCATAACACATAATCTGTTGCATGTTCAATAAGTTTAACAAAATCTATATGTTATTCATTTGAAATGTAATTTATGTTGAAAATTCACTAATAAATATTTATATCAATAACGACGTATTAATTTTAATGACTAGAAACGTTAGGACAAAAGTAGGATTTTGAAACTGCAGTCTTCGCTAAAAGGCAGGCATACTTTTACTTATTGATGCGAACGGGTTAAGTCGAGATGCCTTGAAACTGACACTTTCGATAAAGTTTTAATTATAAAAGAACTTTGGCACGATAGTTTCGCATCTCAGAGAGTAATAAACGTTCGCTTGTATGCGAGCGCGGCTTGCGACAAGAGCATCAGATTCTACAGAACACATAGTTACAGCAAGTTTAGTTTGCTCAGTCTGGACATTACTTTCACTTGTGTGTCCACCGTTTACTGCCTATCAAACTGTTGCTCGGGACATCGGTAGGAAGGCAATATCCCACCGAATCTCTTTCGTTAACCCTCGTTAAAATCCCGTCAGAGTAAAGTATCTTAGGCCAGCTCGTGAGAGAAGACATTCCCGTAACTTCTCGGGGCCATATCTCTTCCATGACGTATTTACGGCAGCTTCTCTTCCAGGTCGAACGAAGCAGCGGCGGCGTCCTGCCGGTGTCTGGTCGATTAGCGATGCCGCATCACGGTGGCGAATGCATCATCGTCGTTACTTTAATGCACCGTCGGGGTGGTCGCCGCTGATGCCCACGCAACATCGCGGTTTGATGCATCGCGGACAGGTTCGACCCACGTTATCAATCTTACTTTCACGTACATCGAGTAGGTCGAAGCGCTCGATAAAGTCATTTGTCACGCACGTGATTTTTCCTATCGGTTTTTAAGTTTAACGTTTAATTACATTATACGCGTCACGCGTTGTCTGTGACCAACAGAGGGCGCGGACATAAATATTAGGAGTGTGATTTAGTTTTGAGGGCTTTGCAACAGATGGGTGTAGTGTCAGTTTGTTCCAATAGCTGTTTCCGATAACTGTTCTTTCTTACAGTATTGACATTATCCATCACATTTAGTAGCATTGTAGCAATAGATGCAATAACAGTCGTGTTTATATCATCGTAAAAATGCAACTTCCGGAACAGCATTTTCGACATGCGTTGCTTTTGTTTTTTAATCAAAAGAAAACTGCCGCTAACGGTTATAGAATTCTTGTGGAAACTTATGGTGATTCTGCCCCATCAATTAAGACGTGTGAATACTGGTTTAGACGCTTTAAAAGTGGTGATACTGATGTGAAGGACAAAGAACGCTCGGGACAACCAAAAAGCTTGAAAATGCAGATTTCCAAGCATTATTGGACGAACATCCAACAGAATCCACTTCAGAACTTGCCAGAGCATTAAATGTTGATCGTACAACAGTTACGAAACATTTACATGAAATGGGAAAAATTCAGAAAGAAGGGAAATGGGTTCGACATGAATTATCGGAAAGTGCCATTGCGAACTGGTTGAACATTTGCATTTCGTTGATCGCCAGGCAAAAAAAGAAGAGTCTTTTGTCTCGGATTGTTACTGGGGATGAAAAGTGCATCTATTTTGATAATCCGAAACGCAGAAAATCATGGGTGGATCCAGGCGAACCATCAACATCCACTCCGAGACGCAAATTCACGGTTTAAAAGTAATGCTCTGTATTTGGTGGGATAGCGTACTATGAGCTGTTAAATCCGCATGGGACTGTCACGGCTGATCGTTATCGACACCAATTGTACAAGTTGAAGCAAGCATTGGACCAAAACCGACCACCAATTGCGAGTAAACGACGGAAAGTGATTCTTCGTGACAACGCTCAACCTCACGTTGCGTTATCAGTGAAACAAACACTATTAGAGCTCGAATGGGAAGTCTTACCGCACCCGCGTACTCTCCGGACATTGCTCCATGCGATTATTATTTGTTCCGGTGGATGCAACACGCTTTAGAGGATACACACTTTGATAATTTGGAAGAAGTGCGAAAATTCGTCGACGAATGGATCAACTGAAAAGAAGAGTGATTTTATCGTGGTGGAATCCATCTCTTGCCAGAGCATTAAATGTTGATCGTACAACAGTTACGAAACATTTAAATGAAATGGGAAAAATTCAGAAAGAAGGGAAATGGGTTCGACATGAATTATCGGAAAGTGCCATTTGAACATTTGCATTTTGTTGATCGCCAGGCAAAAAAAGAAGAGTCTTTTGTCTCGGATTGTTACTGGGGATGAAAAGTGGATCTATTTTGATAATCCGAAACGCAGAAAATCATGGGTGGATCCAAGCCAACCATCAACATCCACTCCGAGACGCAAATTCACGGTTTAAAAGTAATGCTCTGTATTTGGTGGGGGATAGTGTACTATGAGCTGTTAAATCCGCATGGGACTGTCACGGCTGATCGTTATCGACACCAATTGTACAAGTTGAAGCAAGCATTGGACCAAAACCGACCACCAATTGCGAGTAAACGACGGAAAGTGATTCTTCGTGACAAGGCTCGACCTCACTTGCGTTATCAGTGAAAGAAAACGCTATTAGAGCTTGAATGGGAAGTCTTACCGCACCCCGCGTACTCTCCGGACATTGCTCCATGCGATTATTATTTGTTCCGGTGGATGCAACACGCTTTAGAGGATACACACTTTGATAATTTGGAAGAAGTGCGAAAATTCGTCGACGAATGGATCAACTGAAAAGAAGAGTGATTTTATCGTGGTGGAATCCATCTCTTGCCAGAGCATTAAATGTTGATCGTACAACAGTTGCCAAACATTTACATGAAATGGGAAAAATTCAGAAAGAAGGGAAATGGGTTCGACATGAATTATCGGAAAGTGCCATTTGAACATTTGCATTTTGTTGATCGTCAGGCAAAAAAAGAAGAGTCTTTTGTCTCGGATTGTTACTGGGGATGAAAAGTGCATCTATTTTGATAATCCGAAACGCAGAAAATCATGGGTGGATCCAGGCGAACCATCAACATCCACTCCGAGACGCAAATTCACGGTTCAAAAGTAATGCTCTGTATTTGGTGGGATAGCGTACTATGAGCTGTTAAATCCGCATGGGACTGTCACGGCTGATCGTTATCGACACCAATTGTACAAGTTGAAGCAAGCATTGGACCAAAACCGACCACCAATTGCGAGTAAACGACGGAAAGTGATTCTTCTTCGTGACAAGGCTCGACCTCACGTTGCGTTATCAGTGAAAGAAACGCTATTAGAGCTCGAATGGGAAGTCTTACCGCACCCGCGTACTCTCCGGACATTGCTCCATGCGATTATTATTTGTTCCGGTGGATGCAACACGCTTTAGAGGATACACACTTTGATAATTTGGAAGAAGTGCGAAAATTCGTCGACGAATGGATCAACTGAAAAGAAGAGTGATTTTATCGTGGTGGAATCCATCTCTTGCCAGAGCATTAAATGTTGATCGTACAACAGTTGCCAAACATTTACATGAAATGGGAAAAATTCAGAAAGAAGGGAAATGGGTTCGACATGAATTATCGGAAAGTGCCATTTGAACATTTGCATTTTGTTGATCGCCAGGCAAAAAAAGAAGAGTCTTTTGTCTCGGATTGTTACTGGGGATGAAAAGTGCATCTATTTTGATAATCCGAAACGCAGAAAATCATGGGTGGATCCAGGCGAACCATCAACATCCACTCCGAGACGCAAATTCACGGTTTAAAAGTAATGCTCTGTATTTGGTGGGGGATAGTGTACTATGAGCTGTTAAATCCGCATGGGACTGTCACGGCTGATCGTTATCGACACCAATTGTACAAGTTGAAGCAAGCATTGGACCAAAACCGACCACCAATTGCGAGTAAACGACGGAAAGTGATTCTTCTTCGTGACAAGGCTCGACCTCACGTTGCGTTATCAGTGAAAGAAACGCTATTAGAGCTCGAATGGGAAGTCTTACCGCACCCGCGTATTCTCCGGACATTGCTCCATGCGATTATTATTTGTTCCGGTGGATGCAACACGCTTTAGAGGATACACACTTTGATAATTTGGAAGAAGTGCGAAAATCCGTCGACGAATGGATCAACTGAAAAGAAGAGTGATTTTATCGTGGTGGAATCCATGTCATGCCAGAAAGATGGGAAAAAGTTATAGAAAACGAAGGAAAATATTTGGATTAAGGTATTCATTCATTATCATATTTAAATACATGCGTTTTTCAGCAAAAGAACCCTCAAAACTAAATCACACCCCTAATAGATCACGTACAGGGATTTCTCTAACAACCTTCGCTCGCGTACGAGGTAACGCCTCGCATTCACGCGCACGGGAGTTCCAGTTTGCCGTAGCTGTAGGATATATGGGAGCACCGAATTCTTCGTGCTCGCTGCTAGATTGATGGCACGCTGTCTTCGCTCCTATTAACGATCATTTTTTGCCCGCGTCGAAAACGCGAACTCACGGACGATCGATCGCGAATATGATCCGGCCGGAGTTAATCCAGCGCTCTCTTGATACCATTTGCCTCTGCATTACGGGCCAATATTTCTGCTTCCGATTCTCAATTTCATGCGACATGGAATGTAAACGATCGATCGGCAGAAGAGTGAATGATATAGCGCGGCTCATCCGGACGACGTTACGATGGTACTTTATTCCAGGCGAATACTGAGCTTTCTTCAGTCCAATAAATGATTCTCTCAGTGCAAATGGCTGAGCCATCATTATGCTACTGTTGCTTCGATCTCCATTGGATCAATCACACACAATTTTAATGATTAGAGAATTTCGTTAGAGGGCGATTGAGCACTTGACCGATCATTATCAATGTAACAGCTTCATCCTGCTTTGCATTAGCGTGCTCTAACGTAGTTACATACTCCTTGTCGAACTATTAACTAAACCGACTTGGAACAGATCAATCGGTCGCCCGGTGGTGCAAATAATCACAGCTGCGAATCTCCCAATCTAACCGTCCTGCACTCGGCGACGAATGAGCTTGATCGTTTGAACGTACAGTAATCAATCACAGACAATCTCGCAGCTCCAAGAGTTTCGGCGTCGCCGGTCCGAGAACAATTCGGGATGGGTCTTCAACTGGAACCACCATGACTATACCACCGTTCTATAATCTCGGCGGTACGTGTTAATCGCGGTACGCATACATGGTGCCTCGCACACGCGGTCATCGCGGGAAACGCGCGAGTGTCACGGAATTTCGCTAACACACCTCGGGCACCCGCGAGTCTTACGCTCACGCACGTCACAAGCTCCAGTTCGTCTGCAACGCCAGTTTCAGCGTGATGAACATGGTGAGCAGCGCGGTGCAGGCCATCATCGACGGCGATGACGCCATGCTGTGCTGCATGGCAGCCGGATTGTCGCCCTTGAACACGTGCACCAGGACACGCGCTGGTTGGGCATTGCTGGCCTTGCACGTGTAGTTGCCCGAATGACGGTCCGACGCCCTTGGCACCTCCAGCCAACTCTCCCGGCCAACGAGGTCAGTGCTGACGTTGACACCCTGTTCGACGTCGTAGTTGATCATACGGAAATTGTGGTACCAGAACAGGTACGACGGCACCTCCGTGGATTTCTTCACCAGGCAGTGGAGCTGTAACGTGCTGCCGGGCCTGACGAATTTCTCCCCCGGTCCGGCTATCTCCGCTCTCGCTTCTGCAAATGGCCGAACGTGACACGTGAGACGTGAGTCGCTTTTAGCCCCGGCTAGACACGTTGGGGTATTGTTTACTACTATGGCGGTGTGAGAGCCCCGGGGTTGGGAAAAGGGGATAACTCTCGCGCGTGCGGGAGCGACAGGATCTCGAGCACGTAGTACTCAGGGTTTCTCAAACGGCTGAGGCAAGGAGATTGGCACAGCGGACGGTTATCTTCAAAAGCCTCCTCGCGATTACGTTTGAAGATGAATCCTATTTAAAATGGTTTTACCACGGGGCGGTAAATAATATAGAGTTTTTTCCCTAGCAGGAACCTCTGTTGCTAAAGAGAGTAGCAATTTATTTCATACCTTGTTTACTATTTATTCTAACTACTATTTATTCAAACCCACGATTTACAAAATACACTTTTTATACAAACCTTAAGTATATCCAGTTTTAATGAGCTACACTCAAGCGAGAAATATGAACAAACGATAGTGATGTAATCCATTTCTTCCCGCGCATCCAGCTTCAGAATTCATTTTCATATCTGAATGACGCACTTCAAATTAATAGACATTAATTCACGAATGTTCCCAAAATTTGGATAACCATTGTAACCGTGTACACTGTAATTTGTTGATAATTATAATTGAGAGTTTCTCGGATGAGGAAAGCCCTAATAATGTTTAGTCTACGAGATTTGCGTTAACGGGCAATTGATGTAGTATGGAATTGCCGTAACGCCGTGATTTAGTGGGATTGACGATGACAGGATGTTTTATCTAATAATATCAAAATCATAATTAGTACATGGAAGGTATATGTTTGTACATGTTTGCACGCGGTATTTGTACGAAAGCATTTCGATTGCATAATTAATCTTTCATCTAAAATAGTGGAACTACGTGTTGCTATTTCCATTAGCGAAATGCCAATTGCGCTCGTGACACTCAGTTATGAGGGGCATTGGAAGAGTTAAAACACATCGATCGTACCTTCACGATATACGACATCTCACTAAAGAATGAAGATAATTGATTTCAACATTGAACTTGAATCGTTTATTTAGACTTGAAATAAATTTTAACTTCTAATTACATGTAAAGTACAGCAAAAGAAGTTCTATCAATAACGTATTACTGAAAAACTGCGCTGGAAAAATATTTCATTTAAAGAAGAACGGCTCTTTTTTGTGGAAAATGCAATTTGATAAAAGCCGTTTATTATATGATTAATTATCCATCAAAACTGAATCTCTTCAGGTAATTAATTTCAAACAATCCACCTCATTGAGTAAATTGTTTATCAATTAAGCATTCAATTAGGTATAATATTCTATATTCATAGAAAGTAACTTTTCTTCGTAAGATAGCTTTCGTATTATTATGAATTTCATAAAAATCCCATTACTAGTTTTATTTATCGATTACTATCCTCTGTAACATGATATTCCTTTGTTTATCTCTTTTTCTTTATTTTTCTCCCATTTTCCAACAATTGCTTCAAAAAGTATTAGTTTGATAAACAGTCAATGACTGGTACCTGTAAAAATTGATTGATTTAATTATAAAAATTTAATGCATTTTGTTTAATAGCTGTTTACTTTAATTATACTTAAGCTATGGCGATGGATTTAGTTAAAGAATACTTTTTTATAAAAATTGATAATCTTATATGTAGCTGATAAACTCTTTTGCTGCCAATTATTGTTATAGCACTGATCAATCAAAAATAAAACCAATCACTCTTTTTAGAAATACTCATTTTATGATACTTTTCTGTTACCAATTTCACTAGGCTGGCACAGAATTTCAACAAGTTTCATTGTAAACTGAGGTCGCTTTTACTTTTCCCTCTGGTATATTGATTTTGCAATATGTGAGGATCGATAACATTGACAGTAGCATATAACGCAGAACTTTCAAAATATTTAAACTACACTGAACATTTGATTGGTAAATTCACGATTTGGACATAACATTTTTAAATGTTTACGGATACGTGATATTCAACGGCTTGATATGATATGCTTGATATAATAAATTGTATTTTGACTACGGTACTTTCAAAAACCCATTTACGGTCGCGTCATTGATTACCTTCGTAGACATATCGTAGACATCAAGCTGTTCAAACTATTGTTTGATTTTTGAAATATTTGTTCTTGCTATTTTTATACATATTACTGATACATCAAAATTATACATTTTTAGCAACAATGCGAATAAAATTTTTATCAGAGATAAAACTTTAAATCAGAGATCTATGAATAACAAGAAAAAGAGAACGCAACTATTACATTTATGCAAATATAAGTCACCAAAAAATATTTTATATACATTTATATTATTCGATACTTAAAGTCCGCACTCAATGCATTATTAATCAATCTAATACATGTGTATATACACTAGTCACTAATTTATATTACTAATTTTTATACAGGGTGGCCCATTTTAATTTATACAGTCGATTTTTTAAAAAACTAAAAGGGATACGAAAAAATGTTTCAGACAGACATGTCACGATTTCGAGGGGGACATAAGATGATACCATTGGTTTGACCTTGAATAGTCGTTTGAAGGTCACGCGAAGATCACCTTCAATTTCTTAAATTGAAACCCCAACTTTTTATTGCAGATTCTTATTCTCCATCGAAAAGTAAGTAACTTTTGTCTGAAACATTTTTCCGGAAAGTAAGTAACTTTTGTCTGAAACATTTTTCGGAAAAATGTTTCAGACAAAAGTTACTTACTTTTCGATGGAGAATAAGAATCTGCAATAAAAAGTTGGGGTTTCAATTTAAGAAATTGAAGGTGATCTTCGCGTGACCTTCAAACGACTATTCAAGGTCAAACCAATGGTATCATCTTATGTCCCCCTCGAAATCGTGACATGTCTGTCTGAAACATTTTTTCGTATCCCTTTTAGTTTTTTAAAAAATCGACTGTATAAATTAAAATGGGCCACCCTGTATATGCATTATTTGTCACAATTCCGAGAAATTTCTTTTTAACCGATTTTCTTTGATTCTCTTTGAACTGCAACAGCAATATCTCAATATACTTGCACTAATTGTAAGCATCGGTTAAGTCACAGACAAAATTTCGCCGGGAAGAGGTTTCCGTGACCGCGTGATCCATGAGAGATGCTGTCGAGGTGACTCACGTTTTGTGCGGTATCTCGCGCAAGATGGCTTCGCGAATTTTAAGTCCGCTCACGCCCGGGCGCGTTTCACCCTTTCACTGACGCGACCTGACGCGCGCGGAGGAGCATTATAGGGATCAGGTGTGTGAGGGTAACACTGTAAACACACCGCCGACACCCGCACCACCCTGCCCAGATACGCTTTTGCCGCTAGCCGACTACTGTCACGGCCGAGTGGCCGGGAACGATAGTTGAGATGTGATTCGAAACGTTTGTACGCGGTCTGAGGGCTTCCCTGTGGTGAATGGGTGTCGGTTCCTGTGGGATTTACCGTAGTTTCGGGTCGCCAGAGCGTGCACCCTTGTCCGATGCTTCCCTGAACAATTTTTTGACAGTTTCTACAGAGCATTTACGCGGGCCACCCTCGTTTTATCGTGACAAAAGATTTCGATGTCGTTTTCGAAAAGTGCGACGTTTCAAACCTGTTTCTGGCGGACACTCCACTCCCGCTATTTACAGATATCTCGTTACCTTTGAGGGATGAAGACTTTGAATTTTTTTCAACAAATAGCACCGCGAAATATTTCAATGCGGTGAACTTCTATCCCATCCTCACATTTATTTCGCAAATGTACAAAATACGGATACGATCATGTCGTTTCTCGCATCGAGAAATGCTTCACGTTGAATATCAATTTGTAAAGTAATCAATATCATTTCTACATGCCGTCTGGTTAATTAATTAGTTAATTAATTCCATCTTGATTCATATTGTTTCCGCGTATCTTCATTTTCCGGAATATAACGTGGAATAAAATCGCAAATGCAGAGCGTTAATGCGTTGCGGTGCCGCTGCCCTATTTCGCCGCGTAAAAGCATAATGAAACCGGCATAAATACCGCTGCGACGTGACACAGCGGCTACGTCACGTGAGGAATCGCATCGGTCCGCTGGGGGTTAATAGTTCAAAGTCTCTCCAGGGTGCGAGGAAAAGAAGAAGGTTGCGCCATTTAATAACGCTCACGGCATGGCGCGATGGGCTCGAGTTTATTCGGCGCGATTTGTCGGGCCGATAATGGTACACCGTTAAAAATTGTGCGTCCATGTGTTAAAATTTTCTTGTGTTGCCATGTTTTGATTACTACTTCAATGCAAAATTAACATACAACTGATATGTTATTATTTTTATAACAATTTTATATGTTACATTAATGTTAACTTCATAACTTAACATTTTGTGTATGTCTCTTAGAAATGGGATATTATTTGAAATGTTTTTAACACAATAATTTTAAACAATCAACATGTCACAAAGTCAGTGTAACATTCTAAAAGAAGTGAAAGTAAATCTTCAAATAATCATGAACTTTGACATATAAAATAATCAAATTTACTAAAATTTATTAAATGTTTCTATCAAAAATAATTTAAGTTGAAATAATTACTATCATGTGTTAATATAACATAAAAAGTAAATGTTCATATTGTACGAACGAAAATGTTCTATCAATTTTTCTGATGAGTTATTGTAACTTCTCTTCCATGTAGTTTTCAATTACTTTGTATGTTATTTTTACATCACACTTAAAGTTACAATAACAAAAATAAATGTTAAGTATTGTGTTAATTACTTAACATTTTTAGTTTGTCAACAAGTAACATATGACGAATGAGTTACTTTAACTTAAAATTTAGAGTGGACTTTCTGGGACATGCAAAAAATGTTAAAATTAACATTTTATTTTTTACTGTGTAGTTTTCAATTACTTTGTATGTTATTTTTACATCATACTTAAAGGTACAATAACAAAAATAAATGTTAAGTATTGTGTTAATTACTTAACATTTCTAGTTTGTCAAGAAGTAACATATGACGAATGAGTTACTTTAACTTAAAATTTAGAGTGGACTTTCTGGGACATGCAAAAAATGTTAAAATTAACATTTTATTTTTTACTGTGTAGTTTTCAATTACTTTGTATGTTATTTTTACATCACACTTAAAGTTACAATAACAAAAATAAATGTAAAGTATTGTGTTAATTAACTTAACATTTCTAGTTTGTCAAGAAGTAACATATGACGAATGAGTTACTTTAACTTAAAATTTAGAGTGGACTTTCTGGGACATGAAAAAAATGTTAAAATTAACATTTTATTTTTCACTGTGTAGTTTTCAATTACTTTGTATGTTATTTTTACATCACACTTAAAGTTACAATAACAAAAATAAATGTAAAATATTGTGTTAATTACTTAACATTTCTAGTTTGTCAAGAAGTAACATATGACGAATGAGTTACTTTAACTTAAAATTTAGAGTGGACTTTCTTGGACATGCAAAAAATGTGAAAATTAACATTTTATTTTTTACTGTGTAGTTTTCAATTACTTAGTATGTTATTTTTACATCACACTTAAAGTTACAATAACAAAATTAAATGTAAAATATTGTGTTAATTACTTAACATTTCTAGTTTGTCAAGAAGTAACATATGACGAATGAGTTACTTTAACTTAAAATTTAGAGTGGACTTTCTGGGACATGCAAAAAATGTTAAAATTAACATTTTATTTTTTACTGTGTAGTTTTCAATTACTTTGTATGTTATTTTTACATCACACTTAAAGTTACAATAACAAAATTAAATGTAAAATATTGTGTTAATTACTTAACATTTCTAGTTTGTTAAGAAGTAATGATATGACGAATGAGTTACTTTAACTTAAAGTTTAGAGTGGACTTTCTGGGACAAGCAAAAAATGTTAAAATTAACATTTTATTTTTCACTGTGTACGCGCTCATAATTAAATGGGAAACTGAGAACCCATGTAAATTAGAAATTCGAAATGTTACGCGCGGGGAATTGGGCAGCTTATAAAGTACCGCGGAACATAATATCGCGCTCGCGCAAAGGCGGACGCGCTCGGGAAGCTTAAGGACGATGTGCCGTTATCGGGTGATCAAAATTGGAATTGCTCCGCCGGGAGAAGGGCCAGGGTGATTCTCTAAGGGCGCAATACTCCCGGAGTTAGAACAAATGTGCGCGAGTGAGCGAGAGTGAGAGCGCACGTCTCGCTCTGCGCGTCGATTGTATTTTAATGAGAGCTCATTAAGGCCGAGTTTAAAACTATCTTCATTTCAAAGACAATATCACGATCATATTGATTCGAAAGTTATATTCCGGATTCCGTCCGACTCGCCGCCTTCATTAAATTCACCTTTCCCTCCGAGTTCCCGTTCTTAATACCTCAATTGCATCTTTTCCATTCACTTGCGCGCCGATGTTTAGGCATTCGCTCTTGGATTATTCCATTTTTTTATGAGTCAACATATCCATGGCAATTATGATCTGATTAGATGCATGACTATAGTTTATTCGCATAACCGTTTACATATACGGCAGAGTTAGTTTAGAATGACAGAATACACCACTCTCTCTCCCGTTACAAAATTAAATATTACATGTGCTAAATTGATCCAAATTGTTCATATTCCGCGCTATCTAAAATAGAGTAAAATGAAATAAAATTGATTGACCTTATTTTTACGTAACTTTATTAAAGTTTAATAGAGAATAGAAATACGATTTAAATGCCACAAACATTGGTTTAGAACTAACTGAAATATATCTATTATCTGGATTATGTTTCCAATTCCAGAGCTTTGATGCGATTCGGAGATCAGTAATGAGAGGAAATGCCCTAAATTTCGCTGAGCACGAGAACACTTATGCTGAAAAACATAAATATTCAAAGCACGTAAGAAAAGATCTTAGTTACGTGTAGTGTGCCAAGGCGTCCTAGGCAAAAACACATCTCGAGAAAGTTACGGTGCTGCATACATAAAATATGTACTGTCAGGAATTAAAGTACACATTATAAACAGCTTGGCATAAATTAACTCGGGTACATAAAACGAGAAAGCGTAATCAGAGCGCAAGCGATTCGTCTTATGAAAATAAGTTGATTCTCGAGATGTTATCTAGATACGTATATTACACGGATAAAAATAAATATATAACAAATAATAAGAAGGTAATGTAATAAATAGAATATAAATGCATATATCTTTGTTATAATTTGTATGCGCTGTATGCTGCATAAATAACGTTATTACACCTTTCTATTTATAAACGGTACTATTGCAGTAATTAGAGCACGTTGATTAATTCGATTAAATTTACCAGTTAATGAACACAAGTAACTATTAAAGCAGATTTTTCGGACAATTATAATCTACATTGTCATTACAAAAGTAAACAAGATTTCAAGAATCGAGACCGATATTTTTGCGCTGTATTTATCAGTTTTCGTTCGTTTAATTTTTCTATTTTAAAAACAATTAGTATTAATTCTTAACAACTTATCTTGTACAATAATATCAATCTAATATATACTCAGTTCGATTAATATGCAATCTGTTTGTCGTATTCAATTTCTGAAATTGATTTTACTCTTGTCTTTCGAGGTGTTAAGGACGGGAGAAATAGCACGTGAGCAGAAATATATCCGAGGCATCTAGATTAAACGTATAAATATGTAAGAAGCAGTGAGGCAGTCTCATGTACGTGAATGTAATTCAACAAGAAATAATAAGGAGAAACAAAAATGTGGAAAAAGTAATACAAGTAAACTACAAAATTCAAAGAATATTTTAAAATATTCCTTTCAGAAAAATATCAAAATAAGATATTGTTACATATGACAATGAAAATTAATATTAACCATAAACTAAAAAAACGTGCTTGCAATAAAATATTCCTGAAAAGTGATATTAATCACGTTACATTTTTATTGTAATAAAAAAAACCTTTATACAATTTCTGAAATGTTTTAGCATTTTTTTTCTATAGAGGAAATAAATAATATTTTACTACAATTAATAAAAATATATAATTGCTGATTATAAATCCTGATTACAAGTGTGATAAAAGGCGTTAGATAAATTGTGTTTCTGCTTGGACATAACAGAAGACAGGATATTATCCTATAAAAATTTTCGTCCAAGCGAAAGGATCATCTTTTACATTTTAATCTAGTTGTACTTTATGCTTATTTTGTCCTTGTTGCATACACAAAAAGATTTCCACGAGATTAATTTCGTAAAATATTGTTTGCTCTAAGCAATATCTGTCGGCATGGAACAAGATATTAATGTTGACACAATATAAGCTTTATACAGGAGACGGTATTAAAACACAGCAGAAAGTGTAATATTTGAATTTATCGTTATAGAATATAGATCAATAAACATCTCTATTTTACCTCAGAAATATTTTTCTGAAGCAATGAAATAAACATTTCCGACTGTGTACGCGATCCTATTGACTCGTTTCGAAAGCGCTGATTATCAAAAGTCATGTAAGCGTCGGAGAATCGATGTTAGCATACGCTAGTAGCACTTTGCAAGTTTATTGCTCGGAACGATTCTCCGTGTTACGTGCAACTGTGAGGAAGAGTGTCGAGGCTCGAAACTTGGTGAAAGGGATAAATATCGAAAGCGTCCTAAGGGAAAAGCCTGGTGAAACCGCATAGTACCGACTGCGCGCGCGACGTCGAAAAAAGGGCACCGAAATCCCGTGGAAATTAGATAGCCTCGCGCATAAGAGATGCGCGCCGGAAAAAGCCGAATCTAAATGCAAATATGCGGCTGGCTGGCGCGCGTGCACCGAGCGGGACCGCCGTCGTGTCGTGTCGTGTTGAGAGCGTATTTCGCGAAATTCCCGCGACGCGACAACGGAAAGTATTTTCGCGTTATCGATCTCACATGTGGCACTACCGTGCGCCTAATAAAATCTAAATAAGAACTCGGCCTGTCGTCGAGTGACGGCGCTCTCCTCGCCCTGAGAGCGCGAAACACCAGGCGTAAATGCCGAAATCTTGACTCTTCGGGGTGACTCGCGGGGTAGACGAGATACGCGAGGAATCTTTGGGGAATGTGCAGAACGCACGAATTGTCGGGACCACCAAGTAGGCATTAGGAGCGACGTGAAAGAGCCCTTACCGTACGCCCATGGATGGACTCTCGTCGCGGACAAAAGCGTTGCGGTATTCTCCCGGCACTGTAATGCTCTTCGCGATGCTCTTCGTCTCTTCGTAGAAAGCTAAGATATGGTATATATTGTACACGTATGACCGCAGGAAAGCTTACGTCCTTTTCCTTTCACACGTTTGCGCACGCATTATGCGTCTCACCTCGCGCCGCGTCGTACATATTTATTTCGTATAATACGTGAGTTAAATATGTAGGGGGACCATAATAAGAAAAGCGTGTGGAGGAATACTAAAAATACGAGATACCGGCTAACAACTCTTTCTCGCTGGAAGAAATAATTTTTCATTATTCGCTGGAGTCGCTCGTTTATGGTTGCAATCTGAAACGTTAATAATCTGAAAGGGAGAACATGGAAAAAATAATTTACAAGAGTTTTTATGCGATACAGCTATCCTTTAATGTAAAACAATATAATACTGTTTCTAAATGAAACTTACTTGTTTCAACAACCTATTCGTTGTGATTAAGGTCTTTTGTCATAAAAAAAAACATGTAAAATGAAATAATGGGAAAATAGAATGTATTGTTATAGATGTGTATACGCATTCACATGAATTTTTACTTGTAACAATGATATAAATTATGAACATGAAATAAAATGAATTTCAAGCTATTCAAGTTTATGTACTAAACGAAGTTCATTAAATACCAGTCGAAATAAATAATGAAACATTTTTAGAATAATATAAAATAATAAAGAAATGCAAAAATAATATAATAAATTATAAATCACAACAAGAAACTGAGAGATTGTGAAATAACGAGAATGTACATATATAAATTTTGTAATAACATTTTATGCTTACCAACAACCTCAAGAAACAGAAATATACTCGTGGGCGGATGAGTAGACACTTGGCACTCGTATAGTCCGGCATCCCTGGGTTGGACGTATTTTATTTGAAGAGTCCAATCCTCGCTGTGGTGGAAATGGATTGCTTGAAACCGCTCGTCGTTGGCGTACGTCGTCAGTCCTACGGTCAGTAACTGCTGTACGTTCTTCCGCTTGATCCACGACACCTGCGAGTCAACGGAAAATTTTATTAGTCAAACTAATTCGGTAGTCGTGAAAGTGGTACATAAAATTAGAATAAGATTTATCTCTAATGATTTAGTTTAGGCTACTTTAAGTCTATGTGTTCAATCTCTGAACGATAATCAAGTAAAGCATCTTGCTTGCTTAAAATAGAAGATTCGATTCTAATCAAATCGCATAAATTATGTAAGAATTTTTAAATAATGTACGAATTTTTTCTAATGTTTAATTAAAGAGTTCTGAGAATTTTGCATCATAGCTGCGTTTATTATATAAGCTTTATGATAATTATTGCATAATTATTATTAAAATTATTGTCGAACGATTGTATTATCATTGAAGGTATTTTGACATTTCTATATTTTGTGTCATTGGAAGCCCAGGTTTATCCGCTAATTAGACCCAAATGTTTTATTTTATTATAAAAAGAATTTACTAAATGTTGAAGTACTAAAAAGAATTGGACTGTATTCAAAAAAATGAAATTAAAATATAATGTACATATATTATAACAATTTTTAATTAAGGAACTTTCGTATTATTTTCAGTACACCTAATAATTAAACTTAAAATTTCAGTGTGTTTACTTTTGTAGATTGCGGACGAGAATATTTTTTTCATATAATACGATAATTGGTAGTTTCAATGCAGCTGTCTCAACTGTTAGCTATAACAGTCAGCTACTGTTGTTCGTATGTATAATGAACTGTAATCACTGTCCGTTCATAATGGTTAGTAACTACTGTCCGACATGGCGATGCGCAACTACTGATACGTCCGTAGAATACAAACAGTAACTACTGTGCGTAACTACTGCTGCTCGCTTCGCAACCCACAGTGCCTGTTATTGCATTAATGACTCGTATCTTAATTTGGCTTACGCAGCTATTACTTTAGAAACATTAATTCCGGAATCAAAGGAGAGACCGCACGCATTCGAAACATATCGCGCGGGCTAAACATATTGGGTTGGCCAAAAAGTAGTTGCGTTTTTTCCAATAGATGGACATACATGTCTTGAAATGTAACTAACTTCATTCTAAACCGCAAATTCATTATGTAGGTTAACAACTCACAGTTCAAGCTTGTTTTACAAAAAGAAAGTACACGATTTCGTTAACAATTGTTTGTTTGCCGTCCATTTCAAAATGGAAAATCAAAAAGAACATTTTCGTCGTATTTTGTTTTATTACTTCCGAAAAGGGAAAAACGCTGTGCAAGCTCATAAAAAGTTATCTCATGTATATGGCGAAGATGCTTTAAAGCTGCGGCAGTGTCAAAATTCGTTTACTGAATTTCGATCTGCAGATTTTAATGTGAAAGATGCACCACGCTCAGGAAGGCCAATCGAAATTGATGATGACATAATAAAGGCACTGATCGATTCGAATCGGCGCTTAACGACACGAGAGATTGCTGAGAATCTTAACATATCGAAATCGAGTGTTGAAAACCATTCAAAACGACTTGGATACATTAGTAAGCTCGATATTTGGGTACGACATGAGCTCAAAGAAATTCATCTCACTAAGCGTATTGACATCTGCGATTCTCTTTTGAAACGTGAGGAAAATGATCCATTTTTGAGACGTATGATAACAGGCGACGAAAAATCGATCGTCTACAACAACGTCAAACGAAAAAGATCGTGGAGCAAGCGTGATGAACCTGCTGAAAGCACTTGAAAAGCAGATATTCACCAAAGAAAGATTATGCTGTCAGTCTGGTGGGACTGTAAAGGTATCGTGTATTTTGAGCTGCTTGCAAGGAATCAAACCATTAATTCAGACGTATACTGTCGTCAACTGGATTGCCATCAAACAGAAACGTCGAGAATTGGTGAATCGCAAAGGTGTTGTGTTTCGCCATGATAACGCTAGACCACGTACAAGTTTGGTCACTCGTGAAAAATTGTTGCAGCTTGGATGGGATGTGTTACCACATCCACCACATTCGCCAGACCTGGCACCATCAGATTACCATTCGTTTCGTTCTTTGCAAAACGCCTTGAATGGTAAAACCTTTACTGCTGATGAGGATATCAAATCGTTGTTGGAATTGTTTTTTGCTGAAAAAGATAAGAACTTTTTTGAGCGCGGAATCATGAAGTTGCCTGAAAAATGGCAAAAGATAATCAAACAAAATGGACAATATATTGTTTAATAAAGTTTTTGTTTCCCATGAAACATTCGCCTTTTATTTATATAAAAAAACGCAATTACTTTTTGGCCAACCCAATATTATATATATTATATATTATATATTATATTAATATATATTGGGTTGGCCAAAAAGTAATTGCGTTTTTTCCAATAGATGGACATACATGTCTTCAAATGTAACTAACTTTATTCTAAACCGCAAATTCATTATGTAGGTTAACAACTCACAGTTCAAGCTTGTTTTAAAAAAAGAAAGCACACGATTTCGTTAACATTTGTTTGTTTGCCGTCCATTTCAAAATGGAAAATCAAAAAGAACATTTTCGTCGTATTTTGTTTTATTACTTCCGAAAAGGGAAAAACGCTGTGCAAGCTCATAAAAAGTTATCTCATGTATATGGCGAAGATGCTTTAAAGCTGCGGCAGTGTCAAAATTCGTTTACTAAATTTCGATCTGCAGATTTTAATGTGAAAGATGCACCACGCTCAGGAAGGCCAATCGAAATTGATGATGACAAAATAAAGGCACTGACCGATTCGAATCGGCGTTTAACGACACGAGAGATTGCTGAGAATCTTAACGTATCGAAATCGAGTGTTGAAAACCATTTAAAACGACTTGGATACATTAGTAAGCTCGATATTTGGGTACCACAGGAGCTCAAAGAAATTCATCTCACTAAGCGTATTGACATCTGCGATTCTCTTTTGAAACGCGAGGAAAATGATCGATTTTTGAAACGTATGATAACAGGCGACGAAAAATGGATCGTCTACAACAACGTCAAACGAAAAAGATCGTGGAGCAAGCGTGATGAACCTGCTCAAAGCACTTGAAAAGCACATATTCACCAAAGAAAGATTATGCTGTCAGTCTGGTGGGACTGTAAAGGTATTGTGTATTTCGAGCTGCTTGCAAGGAATCAAACCATTAATTCAGACGTATACTGTCGTCAACTGGATTGCCATCAAACAGAAACGTCGAGAATTGGTGAATCGCAAAGGTGTTGTGTTTCGCCATGATAACGCTAGACCACGTACAAGTTTGGTCACTCGTGAAAAATTGTTGCAGCTTGGATGGGATGTGTTACCACATCCACCACATTCGCCAGACCTGGCACCATCAGATTACCATTCGTTTCGTTCTTTGCAAAACGCCTTGAATGGTAAAACCTTTACTGCTGATGAGGATATCAAATCGTTGTTGGAATTGTTTTTTGCTGAAAAAGATGAGAACTTTTTTGAGCGCGGAATCATGAAGTTGCCTGAAAAATGGCAAAAAATAATCAAACAAAATGGACAATATATTGTTTAATAAAGTTTTTGTTTCCCATGAAACATTCGCCTTTTATTTATATAAAAAAAAAGGAATTACTTTTTGGCCAACCCAATAAATAGCAGGTAATAAATGCAGCGTCAAATGTTCTATATTGGAATATTTTTTGTTTTATTTCGTTTTATTCCATGGTATCAACATGTCTGCGGAAAATTTTTGGTATAACGGTTATCACAGACAATATAGCATAATGGGAAAATCATTTTTGTTTTTCCCCTTTTATGTGGGTATATGTGTGTCTTTGTGTAGGTACGTATGAGACGTACAAATTTGCGAATAAAATTTTTATGTTTCTATGAATGTTTGATTAAGTTAACAAATACTGCTTTTTCCTATAAAAATAAAAATTTCCCAGATTTTTATACAAACGCCTGGCTTTTATTACAATATTTGCAATTTTAATAACATTTCTGATACAAAAAGTTTTATTCTGTCACGAATGTACGTGTTACGTTTCCGGCAGCTATGCGATTTTATATTCGTTTCTTTGTAAAAACATATCGCTGCATCTACGAGGACTTCTGTAAGCTTGCATGCTATCTTTGTGTTATCGAGATCTCTATCGCCGTGTGCACAAAATCTATAACAAAATTTTTAAATTTTCATGTTTTCAAGCTTCCTCGTGTCAGTTACGATATTGCCGTAAAATCTGCACTTTCGCGTTCACAGGATCACTTTATCGCGTGATAGAGGCTTAAAAGCTTAAACGACGGATACTCCAATTTACCCAGTCCTCTCATCGCACATACTACGATTAATTACAGACACCCCATGGGAGATAGAGCGAGATGCACATCTATCAGCCCTAGCCTACGCCAAATTAGGCGGTATAAAGTTGGTGACGTCAATAAACCACTCAATGTCGACAACTATTAGTACGTACTTGATGCTCATAGCGGATAGTAACTAACGAAAACTTGTAACGGCCAGTAACTGCGAAATACACACACGCACACACACGCACGCACACGTGAGACGGTCAGTAACTGTGGCACGTCAATAACGTCCCGTAACTACCGTACGTACTTCCGCCCGACTCGGACCATCTGAAAGCCACCAAGAAGCGCCGTCAGCCAGAATAATCCGACGACTGTGCCGCGAGATGATTGTAGGGTTCGTGACCGGAATTGATCGCAGACTCCAAAGACGTTCGGATTCCCCTTGATAATCGTGCACACACATATTTCTTACCCCTTACCACAAAGAAAAACGTGTGTGCCGAGTGTGAAGAGCGTCGCGATACACCCTCAGAAAGGATTTCTGATAACAAGACGAAAAATGTTCTTGACTAATTTAATCGTATTACAAGCATAAAAAATATGAAAATAAAACAATTCTTAATTTAAATCAGTAATTTCTATTCTTCTCTCTCGAATTAAATAAGATTGTCTTACTGTCTCGAGACATGAGTAACATATACAAATTTATGCTTATATATTCTTGTATGTAGAATAATTTGATATTAGCGCCACTTTATAGTAGGCTTTGTCCATGTCGACGCATCATTTTCTCACAGTCGCTCGTCGACTCGGCGCTTCTGCGTCCTTTTTTCGGATAAAACGGCCAATATTTATGTGTTGCAATCGAAAATCGGGAAAGCGTTTCTGTTATTTACAATGAATAAGTGCAATACTCTACAAGAAATATTAAAAGATATGGAAATGTAAGTAAGTATATACAATATGAAAATATAATATAGAAAACGATACACCCTCAGAAAGGATTTCTGATAACAAGACGAAAAATATTCTTGACTAATTTAATCGTATTACAAGCATAAAAAATATGAAAATAAAACAATTCTTAATTTAAATCAGTAATTTCTATTCTTCTCTCTCGAATTAAATAAGATTGTCTTACTGTCTCGAGACAAGAGTAACATGTACAAATTTATGCTTATATATTCTTGTATGTAGAATAATTTGATATTAGCGCCACTTTATAGTAGGCTTTGTCCATGTCGACGCATCATTTTCTCACAGTCGCTCGTCGACTCGGCGCTTCTGCGTCCTTTATTCCGATAAAACGGCCAATATTTATATGTTGCAATCGAAAATCGGGAAAGCGTTTCTGTTATTTACAATGAATAAGTGCGATACTCTACAAGAAATATTAAAAGATATGGAAATGTAAGTAAGTATATACAATATACTTACTTGAGAAATAAGATTCGAGATAAGACATTTCCATATCTTTTGCACTTATTCATTGTAAATAACAGAAACACTTTGCCGATTTTCGATTGCAACACATAAATATTGGCCGTTTTGTGCAGATTCTACAAATTCTCTTAGAAGAATAGAATAAGATGTCTTTTAGATCTGACAATATTCTGAAATCAAGAATATTTTGAACTTGCTAGAAATTTTTATCTAAATCCTTCTGAGAAAATGAATGAGATGGCACCAAGATAATTTGAATCTAGATTTTCGAATTTTCTATTCAAGATTAAAATATGCTTCTTTTCAATAATAAATATGATTGTCGCTATAGCGATCTTATTTTATGATAGATTAAAGAGTAATAGCATTAAGTCCAGAAATCTTTCCTGTGGGTGTAGCGAGAGGGTTGACAATCGTCGTGTACCAGTTATAAAAGACACTGGTCACGTAATCGCGTAAACTATGTCTAAACAAAACAGGAGGACAAAACAGTTTAATCAAACAAGCTTGGAGTTATGATCGATGCCAATGGTAAGTATGAAAATGGAAGGCCAAGTGATAATCAATGATTACATCGCGATTAATCCGTGCACCCTCAGAAAGGATTTCTGATAACAAGACGAAAAATATTCTCGACTAATTTAATCGTATTACAAGTATAAAAAATATGAAAATAAGACAATTCTTAATTTAAATCAGTAATTTCTATTCTTCTCTCTCGAATTAAATAAGATTGTCTTACTGTCTTGAGACAAGAGTAACATGTACACATTTATGCTTATATATTCTTGTATGTAGAATAATTTGATATTAGCGCCACTTTATAGTAGGCTTTGTCCATGTCGACGCATCATTTTCTCACAGTCGCTCGTCGACTCGGCGCTTCTGCGTCCTTTATTCCGATAAAACGGCCAATATTTATATGTTGCAATCGAAAATCGGGAAAGCGTTTCTGTTATTCACAATGAATAAGTGCGATACTCTACAAGAAATATTAAAAGATATGGAAATGTAAGTAAGTATATACAATATACTTACTTGAGAAATAAGATTCGAGATAAGACATTTCCATATCTTTTGCACTTATTCATTGTAAATAACAGAAACACTTTGCCGATTTTCGATTGCAACACATAATATTGGCCGTTTTGTGCAGATTCTACAAATTCTCTTAGAAGAATAGAATAAGATGTCTTTTAGATCTGACAATATTCTGAAATCAAGAATATTTTGAACTTGCTAGAAATTTGTATCTAAATCCTTCTGAGAAAATGAATGAGATAGCACGAAGATTATTTGAATCTAGATTTTCGAATTTTCTATTCAAGATTAAAATATGCTTCTTTTCAATAATAAATATGATTGTCGCTATAGCGATCTTATTTTATGATAGATTAAAGAGTGATAGCATTAAGTCCAGAAATCTTTTCTGTGGGTGTACATAAAACATTTGCTATCTATAAACGAACGGGATATTCATGTCAAAAGCGCGGATTTGGTGTCACTCGAATCGATTTTTCCACGTATTATAAGACGCCGCAGCGGATCTTAATATTGCAAATGATTGCGTGTAATAAATGTAAAAATTGAAATTACATGATTATGTTTTCTGCACGTTGCCGCATGTTACTTGCGACCAAACCCGAGTTCGGCAGTCGTTTCGCATCCCTCGCGCAGTATAAACCGGTGATGTTTGCTCGCAGATGAAATATACCGTAGAGAAATATCCCGTGAAGTCGATCGGAAGATGTATCTACGTAAGAAAATATTTCACGCTGATACGACTTGGCCGGTATCCATTTTCGCATTTCGCCGGACGGAAGTCCGTGGACTGTAAAACCGAGCGGACGAATCGGTCGCCGGAGCGAAATGTCGCGATAGTTACCTTTATTGCGCATTTTAGCGTATCAGACTAAAGAGACGCAGCGTGATTCTGTGGCTCTGGCTCTGGTGTGCAGATACGCACTTCCGAGCGTAATTCCGGCTAAAAGCGTGGAAAATCAGAACTGATTAAAAGTTAGTAGCTAACTGAAAAAAATAAAATTAAAATCGACAGACACAAATGAAACTAAGATTAAACTGAAAATTATGTATGAAATTCTTGTGGCAAACTTATTTTTTATTGAGTAAATCGGAACGACGTTGTGCATTTAATGCATGGGCAGCGTCTGCACAAACACAAATTGTTTTGCAAACAGTGGAATGAAACATTCGTAATGTATTTGTATGTACGGATGTATGTACCGGAAGAAGAGAGAAAAAAAGCACTGAGAAATTTGCATAGTAAATGAAGGGAAAAATTTTTCTGGAGAAACTTCCAGTGCGGAACGCTGGAAAATAGGATGAAAGAACGACCGGGAAGCCAAATGTGATTAACTCTCTTATTTCACATGATGGCATCTCTCTGGTTGCACGTTTGCATCTTTTATCTTCTTGTAGTTTTATCTTTGTTGTTATAAATTAATTATATGTATATACATATAAATTATATAGTTTGAATTAGAATTATTACTATCAATTAGAGACACATGTATGTATCAGAGCACAAGTTCTTGTCGATTTTGCAAGCTTTCTTTATTGAAATGAAACAATCGATACGGCATAAATCAATCAAAGTATTTTCCATCATTATCTACGATTTTTTATTGTTAATATTTACTTAATTATTTTTATAATTTATACTTTACTTTATATTCATATTTTACGTTTATATTCACGTTATGTCTATATAATACTGACATATGATGTTAAATTCTGCAGCAGTGTAATATTAGCGGGTAAACGCAGGTCACTTTTTATAGCGTTTAAGTGCAAATAATAGATTTATTCGCTCGTAATAATTCGTTATTTGCGCATTGCAATTGGATTGGAAATTTTTATCTTAACGAGGAAATATTTTACGTGTCATTTGTACGTGGTCGATAGCCATTAACCTGTTGGTTTAATGGACTTGTATTTTGTAAAATGCTGCAACAAGCGCATGTGGAAAGCATCATTAATATATGCCATTGCCAGCTTTATCATGTATTCTAACTGTTCTCTATGAAAAGATTTAAAATAATATTTTCGCAAGCGAATGCACGACATAGAAGGTTACGGGAAACCCTAAATTCAGTCAGAGAGCGAGCACCGGATTCGAAAAACGTAAATATTAAAGGCACCAGGGAAAAGCTTATACTATATACTATAGCCCCACTGGGTGTAGTAAAATACCTCCTGAAATCTTCAAGAAATTAAATGGAGCAACATACGTAAGACAGGTAAGATATGAAACAAAACTTAATTTTTGGAATAAAATCCTGTGGTTTTTCATTTATTATTACATTCTTTAAAACAAACCAATTCCTCAAAGGTATTATTATTAAATTTATTATCATCCTATGTTTTATCTAAAAAATGCAATACGGAATATTTTAATTAA
Organism: Ooceraea biroi; assembly: GCF_003672135.1. Classification (NCBI taxonomy): domain Eukaryota; kingdom Metazoa; phylum Arthropoda; class Insecta; order Hymenoptera; family Formicidae; genus Ooceraea; species Ooceraea biroi. The sequence continues at coordinate 1,019,324 of NC_039519.1, read as the reverse complement.
TATTCTAGGAATTATTGTGAAAATATATATTTATAATTTAAAGCTCTTTAAAATAGGTGCAGGAAACATTAATCATAATTTAGATATAAGTGCAGTTAATAGTTTATTATTTTTGCATGCTTTAGTGGATCAATGGGATTGACTCATTATCATCATTTTATCGCATTAATAATTTCACTGCAATTATTTTCTTAATTCTTGTCACTCCTTGCAAAAGGAAAAAGTTAAAAGTTATTCAATATCAAGTATCGAATATTACAAAGTGCCATAAATTCTTAAGCTCTTGTAGGAAAATATCCTAAAGTACCGTTGATGCAGAGGTCAGCTTGTAGCGCGAGAGGAACAGAGTGTAACAATCAATAGCCATTTTCATGTTTTCCCGAAGGATCTACGGTGCCTAAAAACGGTCAGTGCCATCGCAAGAAGAGCTATCAGCAGGGATTATCCGGTGAACGCAGTTCTCCCGAATGATGGTACGGCTCGTAGACGGAATTGGTCGGCGAAATCGGGAAGGAAGAGGTCTGTCCGCGACGATAGAATCTCTTCGCCCATATATGCCTTTATATTCCCCGTAAAGTTCTAAGCACCTGCTAAAGCGAGATTGAGGAGCTTTTTCTCGCGGAAAATTGAATTCCATCGATCGCGCACGACGCCGCGCCGCCACCCAGTTCTGGGCAGCGGACATCACGGTGACATCGCTTTAATCGAAACGCTTCAATCAACCTGGTATAGCCTCGACTTCGTTAATGATCATTTATACGCAATTATCACTGATTCCGTCATGAATCCGTTTACGCTGCATAAACCCGAGCATAAACAAATTTTTTTTTCATGAGTGCAATTCCATGTTCGGATGAAATTAATGAGTGGCATGTACTGAAACGTCTCTTTTTAAATAATTCACTACTTCCTAATGACTGAAGTAATAATTGAATAATAACTGAAAGCTTGATAAATGAGAAATTTAAGAATAATAATTTTCTTGTCGATTAAAATTATTAAATTATTCAATGCCTAAAAACTTTATTTGGTATCAAATTAACTTGTGATGCTCTATGCTATATTTATATATTTGTCATTTATATCAGCAGCGACGCAATGTGTGCTGAAATATATAAATTATGTTATATTTATTACGATTGCCAGTAGATGCGATACTGTGAAATGTAAAATATCGTTCCGACCGTATACACTAGTTTGCCTGGTTTATCCGGTCAAGTTATCCTGAGAATTTATACATTCACAGGACCAACTATTTTTCATCGAGAATAAGTACTTGACTTCTCGCATTTGTCAAAATATCCTGTAAAGAATATACGTAGCAATACATTTAAACAGAAAATGCATAAATACATAAATCTTCTTCAAAATTGTTCTTTAAGACTATGATATGAAATGACAGAAAAACAATTTGTATATGCATATTATATCGATTAGACATTCATTACAAGGAAAAATTGATTTAGAGATTTTTAATTAAGGCTATCATTTTACATTTCGAAATTGGGAAAAATCTTTCTTAAGATTAAAATAGAACAGTTGAATTTATTACGTGATTATGCTTTCTTTTCAAACAATGTGATTTTTTAAATATATAATTATAATAAACATATAATTATTATAAACAGCGATTAGAGAATATACGAAATATGATTAAAGATATCTTATCTTGAGAATGTTGAAAAATGGAATTATATATGCACATTAAGTTTTTCCAGCGTTCCACATACAACAATTTGTTTCCACTACAAATACTAGTAAAACCCTAATGGATAGTCGCTGTTGGTTGAATGACGTGGATTTAGGAAGCGCTTAATTAATAATTGCGAAATTGTCGGAAGACGCTTGTGAGATGTATTAATGTAAGTGACAGAAATTGTTATTGTCGGCATGACATAGCCCTGTCGCTTCACGTAACATAATGGCAACCGGCAGTACATGTTACATACTGCCCTATTCAATTCGAGAAACAAGATATCGGTGACTAACTTGCCTAGATTGCTAATTGAGGTTTATTTCTTACGGTGCGATCTATTGCACAGTTATAATATAATATACAGGGTGTCCCGGGTTTTAACCGACAAACTGCGGGAGCATATTCTATTAGTGGAAATAAGAAAAAATTCTTATATCGAGTTTGCTTAGAAATGCTTCATTGCAAAGTTATAAACCAATATTGAAAAGAAATATGAGATAAGTAACAACGGATTTTTTCACAAAAATAAAAATTATCTACGCAATGATTTAGTGACGCATTTCAAAATGTTGTCCTTGCACATCGATACAAGCTAGACACCGACGTAGTACAGAATTTGTTACGGTACGACGTTCCTGAAAATTTGGTTGCATCTCAGTAACTGAATTAGTAATTCGTTGCTTTAAATCTATCCGGTACTCTCCTGTTAGGAAATCTGCGTTGATACTCTCGTACGGCAGCTCGTGCATTTCCGTCACAGAATCCGTACACGAAATGAATATCGGTGTATTCCTCATTTGAAAACACTTTTGGCATTCTGATAGTAATTGCTAGTTGACACGACGATTGAAATCTAACAGCTACTGCTGTGAAAGTAACAATCATACTGAATCGTTTCAACATAGTGAACATGAATACATGTAAATCACGTAACATAAACATCTTCAACCTTCCAAATTCTACACTGTGTTCCGTTGTTACTTATCTCATATTTCTTTTCAATATTGGTTTATAATATTCATATTAATTAATCATTATGTATATATATACAGGGTGTCCCGGGTTTTAACCGACAAACCGCGGGAGCATATTCTACTAGTGGAAATAAGAAAAAATTCTTATATCGAGTTTGCTTAGAAATGCTTCATTGCAAAGTTATAAACCAATATTGAAAAGAAATATGAGATAAGTAACAACGGCTTTTTTCACAAAAATAAAAATTATCTACGCAATGATTTAGTGACGCATTTCAAAATGTTGCCTTGCACATCGATACAAGCTAGACACCGACGTAGTACAGAATTTGTTACAGTACGACGTTCCTGAAAATTTTGTTGCATCTCAGTGACTGAATTAGTAATTCGTTGCTTTAAATCTATCCGGTACTCTCCTGTTAGGAAATCTGCGTTGATACTCTCGTACGGCAGCTCGTGCATTTCCGTCACAGAATCCGTACACGAAATGAATATCGGTGTATTCCTCAGTTGAAAACATTTTTGGCATTCTGATAGTAATTGCTAGTTGACACGACGATTGAAATCTAACAGCTACTGTTGTGAAAGTAACAATCATACTGAATCGTTTCAACATAGTGAACATGAATACTCGTGAATACACGTAACATAAACATCTTCGACCTTGCAAATTCTACACTATGTTCCGTTGTTACTTATCTCATATTTCTTTTCAATATTGGTTTATAACTTTGTAACAAAGCATTTCTAAGCAAACTCGATATAAGAATTTTTTCTTATTTCCACTAGTAGAATATGCTCCCGCACTTTGTCGGTTAAAACCCGGGACACCCTGTATATAATTATATAATAAATATAATAATATATATATTTATTATATACAGGGTGTCCCGGGTTTTAACCGACAAAGTGCGGGAGCATATTCTACTAGTGGAAATAAGAAAAAATTCTTATATCGAGTTTGCTTAGAAATGCTTCATTACAAAGTTATAAACCAATATTGAAAAGAAATATGAGACAAGTAACAACGGATTTTTTCACAAAAATATAAATTATCTACGCAATGATTTAGTGACGCATTTCAAAATGTTGTCCTTGCACATCGATACAAGCTAGACACCGACGTAGTACAGAATTTGTTACGGTACGACGTTCCTGAAAATTTTGTTGCATCTCAGTGACTGAATTAGTAATTCGTTGCTTTAAATCTATCTGGTACTCTCCTGTTAGGAAATCTGCGTTGATACTCTCGTACGGCAGCTCGTGCATTTCCGTCACAGAATCCGTACACGAAATGAATCGGTGTATTCCTCATTTGAAAACACTTTTGGCATTCTGATAGTAATTGCTAGTTGACACGACGATTGAAATCTAACAGCTACGGTTGTGAAAGTAACAATCATACTGAATCGTTTCAACATAGTGAACATGAATACATGTGAATACACGTAACATAAACATCTTCGACCTTCCAAATTCTACACTGTGTTCCGTTGTTACTTATCTCATATTTCTTTTCAATATTGGTTTATAATATTCATATTAATTAATCATTATGTATATATATACAGGGTGTCCCGGGTTTTAACCGACAAACCGCGGGAGCATATTCTACTAGTGGAAATAAGAAAAAATTCTTATATCGAGTTTGCTTAGAAATGCTTCATTGCAAAGTTATAAACCAATATTGAAAAGAAATATGAGATAAGTAACAACGGATTTTTTCACAAAAATATAAATTATCTACGCAATGATTTAGTGACGCATTTCAAAATGTTGTCCTTGCACATCGATACAAGCTAGACACCGACGTAGTACAGAATTTGTTACAGTACGACATTCCTGAAAATTTTGTTGCATCTCAGTAACTGAATTAGTAATTCGTTGCTTTAAATCTATCTGGTACTCTCCTGTTAGGAAATCTGCGTTGATACTCTCGTACGGCAGCTCGTGCATTTCCGTCACAGAATCCGTACACGAAATGAATATCGGTGTATTCCTCATTTGAAAACACTTTTGGCATTCTGATAGTAATTGCTAGTTGACACGACGATTGAAATCTAACAGCTACGGTTGTGAAAGTAACAATCATACTGAATCGTTTCAACATAGTGAACATGAATGCATGTGAATACACGTAACATAAACATCTTCGACCTTCCAAATTCTACACTGTGTTCCGTTGTTACTTATCTCATATTTCTTTTCAATATTGGTTTATAACTTTGTAATAAAGCATTTCTAAGCAAACTGGATATAAGAATTTTTTCTTATTTCCACTAGTAAAATATGCTCCCGCAGTTTGTCGGTTAAAACCCGGGACACCCTGTATATAATTATATAATAAATATAATAATATATATATTTATTATATATATAATATTTATATATAATATTTATATAAATAATATAATATATTTATTATATATAATAATATATATAATAAATATAATTTTCTCATATTTACCAATAAACGATCATATGCAACATTTAATATTATGAGACAGTTACATCTTCGAAATATCTAATGGCGAATGTGATGTTAAGTTTGATATTCATTTATTCTTATAGTTATTCTGATTCAATGATGCGCTATGCAGATCGTCGAGAAAGATCTGTCGAAGGAACATCATTACGCTCAGCAAATTGAATGGCTTCTTTTGAATGAAATAGTTTTTTTCATTACTATCAAAACGAGAAAGGTATTTGCTCTATTTAACGAAGGAGTCAGTAATGAACTTTGGCGAAGTCTTATCTTATCGATCCGTCTTACAGATGAATCTCTGGTCCTGGTTTTACAAACAATCTTAGATGCAGACTTTCCAATCATCCCAGCAGTAGTCAGTAGAGTTTTAATGGGATTTAAATAAAATTTATTATTATATATCGAAGCTTTTAATCCGTTGAAATTTTCATTGATATATTTGTTAATGAGATTAGGAGTAAAATATACTGTATATATGTATTAACAGTTATCTTTTTCTAGATTAATTTGTATGCAACGGTTTTAAATTTATTTTAATCCTTTTTCTGATTAAGCTATCTCTTTAATTCCGCATTTTTGTTTAACATTTTCTACTTTCGATTCTTGATTATTTCTTACACGCATGTTTTCTTTCCTTCTGTTTTCTCCTGAGTTATCTCCTCGCTATACTTTACGGCTTCTTGCATTTCTGTGTTATGTGCTATTCAGTTTCTTTCGTATACTTAACTCGCTCGATGCTTTCACTACTTTTTTAATTTTGCCAGTAATTCTATGTACTTTTAACAAAATATAATATGGTTTTTTATGTTAAGATTAAAACGTAATATACGTGTGTGCAATTTTAATATAATTTAAATTTTAATATCAAGTACAATGAATTTCATATTTAATGTGTAAATTAAAATTTTCATGGTAAAATCCTCAATGTTTTAAAAATTTAATTTAATTATGATTTTCACATCAGTTGTTTTGTTTTCAAAAATTCGATATCACCTATATTTTATTGTATATTGTATACTACATATAATTCTCTGCTGAAACATCGCTCAGATTTATTTTCATGGATTATGCTCTGCCCAAAGTAAATTAATGATTATAATCACATAAACAGTTACGTTAAATATTTTATCTTGTATCTTTTCACAAATACAGAAAGAATAAATTTACATCGCACAAAGTTTTGTAATGAAAATAAAATGTTATGTATCAATTTAACGTGTAATATGTATATGTATAAGCATATTAAATTTACACACGTGTGTGTGTATATATGTGTGCAATTTTAATATAAATGTATTTAAAATGTAACAAATGTATTATATAATTATATGTAACAACTCTAATAAATTCTCACTATTTAATTTATTATCTCTATATTCTATAACTACCTCCTATAATTTACATTAACTAAACAAAAAAATAAAAACGTATCTCAATGATTATCCGTTGTCGCGACATAATTTCGCAGCAGCTGCAATGGACTGCAAAAATTCGTAAGAAGGAAAACAGTTTTTCCCGATGATAAGATCTTGCACGCCCTAAATCGCTCCCCGTGCTTTTTCCTATCTTCCTTATTTCCTAAACTACCTCTCTCCGATCGCTCTTCATCCTAATATCGACCAGCGCCATGACGCTAAAACTGGCATTGCTCCGAACGGTTTCGCGCAATTTCCGAGATGAGGCTTTGAATGTTTACTCGTTGTCTGCGGATATTTTCTTCGCGAAGCCTTTTATGGGGGAAGTCGAGAGAGAGAGGATGGTGTACGCGCCGTTTAAAAGCCGGTGAGAAGAATCACAAGAAAGGAAACGATTGCACAACTCGTGAACAGAATTGGCCGCGTTGCGGGAAAACAGACGGGAGGGGCAGGTGCAGCTCGAGGGAAACGGGAGATGGAGTTAGATAAATAGAGACCGAGGGAAAGGCCATCGGCGAATTCTTGCATGCTTTCTGAATCTGATTGTCGAAACTGCGAAGTGATACCTCGGGGGAGAATGCATCGGAACCAGCTGGAACCAACGGTGCGCCACTGAAACGCGAGTGCACTAATAGTTCATTGCGCCTAATGGCAGATTCGTTGAGTAGCGAATTCGATTTTCTACTAATTACCGGCCGGTGGAGGGGCGTTTTCGCGGGCCTCGGTAATGGAGACGCCACACACCACCCACCGTGTCGTCACGGAGAATTTAAAGCAACTCATGGCGAATCCAAGCAACGACAACGACATGAATCGATGATGTAGAATGTAAGAGACGCGCTTAACATGTCAAATGTGATGCACGTCCCGTGGAAAGCGTATCGAACGCGATCGTGCCCACCTTACGATGTACTTGTGAAAAGGGTATTACATAGCCACCGGCTGCAATTTTATTCGCGCTCGAAGGAAGAATTATTGATAGCACCTCGGAGCTTATCACGTCTACTTTCTGATCATGCCTGCGATCGCTCTCGCTTTAAGAAATTTCATCGGAAAATTTTATAAAGACAGATTTTTTATACGTGAGAGCAAATGCCGATAATCATACTGATCTGTCGCCTGAACGCTTTGTAATCATTTGTTCGAGGAGGGATGAAAAGGTTTTTATTCACGTAGAAATATTATCACAGCGCAATCAGAAAATAAAAAAGTGAGGAGCGAATAATATACACGTCGTCGCGGATTCATATCGTCCAAACGCCCTAATTGGGAAACTAATTTAAAAACCACTTAACTAGTACTATGGATAATCAGAAAACCGATATTTAATATTTCGTTAAAAAGAATAAAAAGGCGTTTCATCTTGTAAATAGTAAACACGTTTCAAGGTGAATTTAAATTCCGATTTTATAATCTTCGAACGAACAAATCATAATGAATCAAAATGTTAAAATCTGATTTCACGTTATCTCTTGAAACGCACGGATTTCTGTAAATAATTTTATAAATAATCTCTCATAAAATTATAATAAAGCTTTTGATTGAACGAACACTCCTCTCTCTCTCTCTCTCCTCTCTCTCTCATAAAACATTTTATAGATATTTTGTCTTCAAGTAGCGCTTGGCATGTTAATGTCTCTTAGACAGCAGGATAGTACACGTTCTGCACACGAGGATTTTGGTACGAGTTCATACGGATCATTAAGCTGCTTTAGCAAAGTGATAAATACCCCTTGCACTTTACAGCTTCCAGATACAATCTCTCTTTCCCTCCGCCTACTTCTCTCCCCCTGATCCTTCGGGCGAGTACAGTAAAACAAATATCATGTCATCCGTCGTGGTACACATTTCTCCGTTATAGCGTAGCAGATATTTATTACTAAAGGAATTCGCAAGGAGATAAATCCAAGGAAAGATACCGGAGCGGACTGCACTGACGACACGAACTAGTTAAAACAACCACGCCCATATTCCAATCGATTTTATCGCCTGCTTGGTTAATGAAAGTATCTCCCGTGGACTACCTCCCCTAAAAAAAGAAAGTATACATGCATGTGTTACATGCACACAAAACGAAAATTAACAGCGCATCCTTTTGTCAGATAATTTTCCTCCGACGCTTACCTGATCCGTTTTTTGCACGAACAAAGCGCGCATAATGTCTGGAATGCCTCAAACACGAGGCGTTATAATACTGCGCTAAAGATAGCAAAAGACCAGGAATTCTTATGGGGAATCAAATAAATTAACTCGTCGGTCATGAGGGGAAATGTGAGAATGCAAAGCATACAATCAACCAATTGAAATCGATCTACCTGGCTGCACCTGGCTATACAGGGTGTCCGGGTTTTAACCGACAAACTGCGGGAGCATATTCTACTAGTGGTACTCTCCTTTTAGGAAATCTGCGTTGAACCTAGTGCAGTCTGGTGCAATTTCCGTAAAAAAATCCGAATACATCAGAAATGAATAATCGGTGTAATTATACGCAGTAATCTGCAAACAACTATTTGGTCAATTCTGATAAGTAAAATATAGATAAGTATAGACACTGACGATAATAGAAAAATCAATAAAAAAACGTTACATAAAAATTTATTAAACAAATACTTTAAAAGCTGTTTAGAAAGTAACAATCATATCTGAATCGTATTCAACATAGTATAAGAAAAAATAGAATACCGTGAATACACGTATACATAAACATCATTTAACGACTTACCAAATTCTACATCTATGTTCCGTGTTTTACTTATCTCATATTTCTTTTCAATATTGGTTTATAACTTTGTAATAAGACATTTCTAAGCAAACTGGATATAAGAATTTTTCTTATTTC
>NC_039519.1:992218-1009815 GCF_003672135.1 Ooceraea biroi | reverse complement strand
CGTTACATGACCGACAGGCAGGCAATACCGACAGGTGCTTCTGCATAGTAGTAACGACGACGTAATATACTGTACTATTAAGAGTTTTATATTCTATCTCTAGCCGTGGACGGCTCTTCCTTTCAGCATCCCTATCAGCTACCGTCCATTCAGGGTCATTAGTCCTCACCGTTCACGTCGCAACAAGCCGATTCAGTCGAATCCGATTCAGGAATTCATCATTTCCCGTCCTAGAAATGTTAGAAAGGCTCAAACCGTTACGCGGCGACGCTCGCCCAGAATCCAAATATTCGTCGGTGATTTTGCGGAAATTCTATTTTAGGTTGCAAGCTCATAAGGCAGCTGCAAGAACCGCGAGCAAACTGGAGTCGTGCAGGTAGATAGAGAGACTTGCATTACACGGATAATGTCCGAGTCGACCGTCATAACGAGCGCGCGAGCGCGATTACTCTTTTTCTCGTGTGTGTACCGCTAATTGTTCGTGTTTTTCTTTCTGTGTTCTAAAGGTGCGCGTGTACGCATGAGTGTACGCACATGTGAACCAAAATGAATTACTACAAAATAAGAAGCGTCAAGTGGCACCAAGTTACCGGGAAATAAAGCCTGAGAGGAGCTGCTGCGAGTTATTCTCAAAGTGTATACAATAGTCAGTACTAGCACCTATATACATTTTTATATAATTAAGACTCGCCACTCACCATCAGTACAAGTACAGTGCATGTACACACGCCTTCCGCTCTCATGGGAAAGCATAAAGATGTCGACGAAGCTTGCCAGTGTCCGTCCGGCATCATTTCCAGCATCTTATCATAAACTTTCGACAATGGAATATTTCGTCTGTACGGCAAAATTGCGAATGAATATTAGTTTTAGTATCATAACCGTCGCGATATTGTTGATCGTGATGTCAGAGGCATCGACTATCATCGTATATCGTTCCTACTTAAGTTCTCATCCGGTAACGGTCGGCGTTCTTCCCAGTTTTAATCAGGCATGGGCGCGACGTCGAAACGAGCGGCAGAGCGACGCTCGATGTGTCCAGACCCGAGCAGGTTGCTGCGGGTTCGTTCCGTGTCCTGTGACGAGTAGCGGCGGAGACGTTAACGGCGACACTGCGTCTCCACTGAAATCGCTACTGCGCAGGCGAGACATGGGATCTGAAAGAGACACGTTTCATGGTTGCCGTCCTTCATCGACCATGCACGTGCTCGCTCTATTGTATGGGGTCGTCCGGAAAGTCAAAAGCCGATTTTAATACATGGCGTTCGAACATGTCTGAATATATCACAGCATGAAAACATACGACGTAGAGTAGTACATATGCTTAAAGGTGGCATTTCAACGCACTTAGGAAAGTTTTTAGATAAATTGATCTGTGCCGCTTTGTACTTGAAGATGGAAGAAAACAAAGAACATTAGACACTTGATGCTTTCTATTACCGGAAAGGCAAAATGCTCACAAGCAACAAATTCGATATGTTCTGTTTATGGAGAAGGTGCTTTGGCCGAAAGAACGCATGCAAGTGGCTCGCTTAAGTTTAGAGCTGGTGATTTTAACCTAAAGACCAAGAACGCTCGGGCAGACCTCTACTACACGATGATGACCAAATCAAGACACCGATCGAGCACAACCTGCGCTACATCCTACAATGAATTAGCAGGAGATACTGAAAATATCGAAAACCACTGTCCACGATCATGTAGTGAAGCTTGTCATGCCAAGTCGCTATGATGTATGGGTTCCGCATACGGCCGAAAATTAATGGATCGCATTTATCGCGACTCGCTGTACAAGCGCAACGAAAACGTACCATTTTTAAGCACTAGTAACGTGGTGATGAAAATGATCATTTACGGCCAATGTAGAACGAAAGATCCGGGGTATGAAATGAACCAGCATTAACCACCTGAAAGCCGCCTTTCATCCAGTAAAAAGTCATGTTTGTGTCTGTAAGCAGTGAATCCTATATTATGAGCTCCTACTACACAACCCAACGATAACCGCGATAAGTACCTGCTCGCAACTGACGAGATTAAAGACAGCGATTCAGAGAGAAACGTCCAGAATTAGCATGATAGGAAGGGCGTCGTGTTCCATCAGGACAATGCCAGACCCATGTTCTGTTGACCATCCGACAGAAATTGTTGGAGTTTTTGGCTGGATGTTGCTGCCTCACCCACCGTATCTCTTCATCAGACATTGCACCTTCAGACTTTCATCTTATTAGGTCTTTGATAAAATTCTTTTAGCTGGCTAAGAACTTCGACCTTTGATCAGACATAAAAACCACCTTGAGGAGTTTTTCGCCGAGAAACCTAATAGTTCTGGGTATGCGAATCTTCCAGTTTGCGTGAAAGAGTGACAAAGGTTGTGAAACAAAAGGTGCCATCACAGCAAGTCAATAAATATTATCGACATAAAAAATGTTGCTCTTTGAATATTCCTTCGAAATCGCACGAACTTCGGACGACCAATAGAACGAAAAAAAGATCCTGGGCGTAAGGCCAAAGGATAAAACCAGCATGTAACCACTTCGAAGCCGGCCTTCATCAAAAAGTCATGCTTCTGTTGTCTGGGGCGTTGTGAATAGATCTCATTAATAGAGCTTCACCACCACAACCAAACGATAATATGCAGATAATACTCTCGCAACGGAACGAATTAAAGACAGCGATTCAGGAAAACGTCCAGAATACTAAATAGAAGGGCCGTCGGTTCCATCAGTGACAATGCATAACCATGTTTCTTTGACCACCCGACAAAAATTTGTTGAGTTTGATGTGCTGCTGCCACCGTATTCTTACCAGACATTGCACCTTCTAGACTTCACTTTATTGAGCTTATCAAATTCTTACTGGTAAGAACTGACTCATTTGATCGACATAAAAACCACCCTGAGGAGTTTTCACGAGAAACCTAAGAGTTTGGCATGAGAATCGGAATCTGCCAGTGCGAAAAGGGACAAGGTTGTGAATACAAAACGGTGCACACATTAGTCAATAAATTTATCGATACACAAAAATGTTGCCTTGAATTTTGCCGTTCACAATCGGCGCACGTACTTTCAGACGACCCAATAGAACGAAAAGATCCTGGTGCAAGCGGAAAGAACCAGCATCAACAACTCTCGAAAGCCGGCCTTCATTCCCAAACAAGTTCATGTCTGTGTCTGTGGATTGAAAGGAACTTATTATTTATGAGTGCGTGATCCGACCACAACCAAACGATAAATGCAGATAAGTACATCCCGCACCTGACGAATTAAGACAGCGATTCAGGAACAACCCAGAATGTAGCCAATAGAAGGCGTCGTTTCCATGCAGGAGCAAGTGCCAGACCTCATGTTTCTTGACCACCCGACAAAAATTGTTGGAGTTTGGCTGGGATGTGCATGCCCCCACCACGTATTCACCAGACAGTCAACCTTCAGACTTCACTTATTTAGGCTGCTGCAAAATTCTCTTAGCAAGAACTTTCGACCTCTTTGATCGACATAAAAACCACCTTGAGGAGTTTTCGCCGAGAACCCAACAGTTCTGGAGAGAATGGAATCTCTCAGTTGCGTGAAAGATATCAAAGGTTGTGAAACAAACGGTATACATAAGTCAACAAATATTTATCACATAAAAATGTTACCATCTTCAAAACGGCACGAACTTTCCGACACCCAATAGAAACAAAAGATCCGGGTAAGCGAAATGAACCGGGCCTCGGTAATGGAGACGCCCACACACCACCCACCGTGTCGTCACGGAGAATTTAAAGCAACTCATGGCGAATCCAAGCAACGACAACGACATGAATCGATGATGTAGAATGTAAGAGACGCGCTTAACATGTCAAATGTGATGCACGTCCCGTGGAAAGCGTATCGAACGCGATCGTGCCCACCTTACGATGTACTTGTGAAAAGGGTATTACATAGCCACCGGCTGCAATTTTATTCGCGCTCGAAGGAAGAATTATTGATAGCACCTCGGAGCTTATCACGTCTACTTTCTGATCATGCCTGCGATCGCTCTCGCTTTAAGAAATTTCATCGGAAAATTTTATAAAGACAGATTTTTTATACGTGAGAGCAAATGCCGATAATCATACTGATCTGTCGCCTGAACGCTTTGTAATCATTTGTTCGAGGAGGGATGAAAAGGTTTTTATTCACGTAGAAATATTATCACAGCGCAATCAGAAAATAAAAAAGTGAGGAGCGAATAATATACACGTCGTCGCGGATTCATATCGTCCAAACGCCCTAATTGGGAAACTAATTTAAAAACCACTTAACTAGTACTATGGATAATCAGAAAACCGATATTTAATATTTCGTTAAAAAGAATAAAAAGGCGTTTCATCTTGTAAATAGTAAACACGTTCAAGGTGAATTTAAATTCCGATTTTATAATCTTCGAACGAACAAATCATAATGAATCAAAATGTTAAAATCTGATTTCACGTTATCTCTTGAAACGCACGGATTTCTGTAAATAATTTTATAAATAATCTCTCATAAAATTATAATAAAGCTTTTGATTGAACGAACACTCTCTCTCTCTCTCTCTCTCTCTCTCTCTCTCTCTCATAAAACATTTTATAGATATTTTGTCTTCAAGTAGCGCTTGGCATGTTAATGTCTCTTAGACAGCAGGATAGTACACGTTCTGCACACGAGGATTTTGGTACGAGTTCATACGGATCATTAAGCTGCTTTAGCAAAGTGATAAATACCCCTTGCACTTTACAGCTTCCAGATACAATCTCTCTTTCCCTCCGCCTACTTCTCTCCCCCTGATCCTTCGGGCGAGTACAGTAAAACAAATATCATGTCATCCGTCGTGGTACACATTTCTCCGTTATAGCGTAGCAGATATTTATTACTAAAGGAATTCGCAAGGGAGATAAATCCAAGGAAAGATACCGGAGCGGACTGCACTGACGACACGAACTAGTTAAAACAACCACGCCCATATTCCAATCGATTTTATCGCCTGCTTGGTTAATGAAAGTATCTCCCGTGGACTACCTCCCCTAAAAAAAGAAAGTATACATGCATGTGTTACATGCACACAAAACGAAAATTAACAGCGCATCCTTTTGTCAGATAATTTTCCTCCGACGCTTACCTGATCCGTTTTTTGCACGAACAAAGCGCGCATAATGTCTGGAATGCCTCAAACACGAGGCGTTATAATACTGCGCTAAAGATAGCAAAAGACCAGGAATTCTTATGGGGAATCAAATAAATTAACTCGTCGGTCATGAGGGGAAATGTGAGAATGCAAAGCATACAATCAACCAATTGAAATCGATCTACCTGGCTGCACCGGGCTATACAGGGTGTCCCGGGTTTTAACCGACAAACTGCGGGAGCATATTCTACTAGTGGAAATAAGAAAAAATTCTTATATCCAGTTTGCTTAGAAATGCTTTATTACAAAGTTATAAACCAATATTGAAAAGAAATATGAGATAAGTAACAACGGAACATAGTGTAGAATTTGGAAGGTCGAAGATGTGTATGTTACGTGAATTCACGTGTATTCATGTTCACTATGTTGAAACGATTCAGTATGATTGTTACTTTCACAGCAGTAACTGTTAGATTTCAATCGTCGTGTCAACTAGCAATTACTATCAGAATGCCAAAAGTGTTTTCAAATGAGGAATACACCGATATTCATTTCGTGTACGGATTCTGTGACGGAAATGCACGAGCTGCCGTACGAGAGTATCAACGCAGATTTCCTAACAGGAGAGTACCGGATAGATTTAAAGCAACGAATTACTAATTCAGTTACTGAGATGCAACCAAATTTTCAGGAACGTCGTACCGTAACAAATTCTGTACTACGTCGGTGTCTAGCTTGTATCGATGTGCAAGGACAACATTTTGAAATGCGTCACTAAATCATTGCGTAGATAATTTTTATTTTTGTGAAAAAATCCGTTGTTACTTATCTCATATTTCTTTTCAATATTGGTTTATAACTTTGTAATGAAGCATTTCTAAGCAAACTCGATATAAGAATTTTTTCTTATTTCCACTAGTAGAATATGCTCCCGCACTTTGTCGGTTAAAACCCGGGACACCCTGTATATAATAAATATATATATTATTATATTTATTATATAATTATATACAGGGTGTCCCGGGTTTTAACCGACAAAGTGCGGGAGCATATTCTACTAGTGGAAATAAGAAAAAATTCTTATATCGAGTTTGCTTAGAAATGCTTTGTTACAAAGTTATAAACCAATATTGAAAAGAAATATGAGATAAGTAACAACGGAACATAGTGTAGAATTTGCAAGGTCGAAGATGTTTATGTTACGTGTATTCACGAGTATTCATGTTCACTATGTTGAAACGATTCAGTATGATTGTTACTTTCACAACAGTAGCTGTTAGATTTCATTCGTCGTGTCAACTAGCAATTACTATCAGAATGCCAAAAGTGTTTTCAAATGAGGAATACACCGATATTCATTTCGTGTACGGATTCTGTGACGGAAATGCACGAGCTGCCGTACGAGAGTATCAACGCAGATTTCCTAACAGGAGAGTACCGGATAGATTTAAAGCAACGAATTACTAATTCAGTTACTGAGATGCAACCAAATTTTCAGGAACGTCGTACCGTAACAAATTCTGTACTACGTCGGTGTCTAGCTTGTATCGATGTGCAAGGACAACATTTTGAAATGCGTCACTAAATCATTGCGTAGATAATTTATATTTTTGTGAAAAAATCCGTTGTTACTTATCTCATATTTCTTTTCATATTGGTTTATAACTTTGTAATGAAGCATTTCTAAGCAAACTCGATATAAGAATTTTTTCTTATTTCCACTAGTAGAATATGCTCCCGCAGTTTGTCGGTTAAAACCCGGGACACCTTGTATATATATACATAATGATTAATTAATATGAATATTATAAACCAATATTGAAAAGAAATATGAGATAAGTAACAACGGAACATAGTGTAGAATTTGCAAGGTCGAAGATGTTTATGTTACGTGTATTCACGAGTATTCATGTTCACTATGTTGAAACGATTCAGTATGATTGTTACTTTCACAACAGTAGCTGTTAGATTTCAATCGTCGTGTCAACTAGCAATTACTATCAGAATGCCAAAAGTGTTTTCAAATGAGGAATACACCGATATTCATTTCGTGTACGGATTCTGTGACGGAAATGCACGAGCTGCCGTACGAGAGTATCAACGCAGATTTCCTAACAGGAGAGTACCGGATAGATTTAAAGCAACGAATTACTAATTCAGTCACTGAGATGCAACAAAATTTTCAGGAACGTCGTACCGTAACAAATTCTGTACTACGTCGGTGTCTAGCTTGTATCGATGTGTAAGGACAACATTTTGAAATGCGTCACTAAATCATTGCGTAGATAATTTATATTTTTGTGAAAAAATCCGTTGTTACTTGTCTCATATTTCTTTTCAATATTGGTTTATAACTTTGCAATGAAGCATTTCTAAGCAAACTCGATATAAGAATTTTTTCTTATTTCCACTAGTAGAATATGCTCCCGCACTTTGTCGGTTAAAACCCGGGACACCCTGTATATAATAAATATATATATTATTATATTTATTATATAATTATATACAGGGTGTCCCGGGTTTTAACCGACAAAGTGCGGGAGCATATTCTACTAGTGGAAATAAGAAAAAATTCTTATATCGAGTTTGCTTAGAAATGCTTTATTACAAAGTTATAAACCAATATTGAAAAGAAATATGAGATAAGTAACAACGGAACATAGTGTAGAATTTGCAAGGTCGAAGATGTTTATGTTACGTGTATTCACGTGTATTCATGTTCACTATGTTGAAACGATTCAGTATGATTGTTACTTTCACAACAGTAGCTGTTAGATTTCAATCGTCGTGTCAACTAGCAATTACTATCAGAATGCCAAAAGTGTTTTCAACTGAGGAATACACCGATATTCATTTCGTGTACGGATTCTGTGACGGAAATGCACGAGCTGCCGTACGAGAGTATCAACGCAGATTTCCTAACAGGAGAGTACCAGATAGATTTAAAGCAACGAATTACTAATTCAGTTACTGAGATGCAACCAAATATTCAGGAACGTCGTACCGATAATTTTAATTTTTGTGAAAAAATCCGTTGTTACTTATCTCATATTTCTTTTCATATTGGTTTATAACTTTGTAATGAAGCATTTCTAAGCAAACTCGATATAAGAAGTTTTTCTTATTTCCACTAGTAGAATATGCTCCCGCAGTGTGTCGGTTAAAACCCGGGACACCCTGTATACCGATCAACAAAGTTGTACGTTCCGATGCGTATACCTACAGAAACAGCAGTATTCCCTCCTTTGTTCCCGAAGTGATCGTGATAAATATACACGTTCGTGGCGAAAATAGCGAGATGTATTTAGCACGTCCTTGTAACCACAATGGTAACTCTTCTTCCTAATTCCGTCCTGAACCCAATAAAGGCTTAATTATGCATGTGCACTCTAGACGTTTCATTCCAAATTTATCTAAAGCTTTAGAGTTAAAATTAAAATTGTAATCTTCTTATTTCAAGATTAATTTGTTGTCTCTTGTAGAGCCAATTCCCCCGTTTACTCAACCGCAAATAGTTTGATTAGTTTAAATGAATAATGAGATATAACAGCGATTTAAAAGAGAAACTGTGTACAATGATTTCATTATTTTATTTGAACTAATCATTGAACTAATCAAACATTATTATCTTGTATACGATTCATTTGACAAGCAATTGATAAATAATTACATGACAAGAGGAATTTTGTAAATAATTTGCACATTCGAATTATGTCTGAAATTTCTCTTATCACGTTTATAATTTCATTTAGGAATTGTTCGCTTATTGTTTCACGAATTAATTAATAACGGCACCAATATCGCAATTTATTGCGCAATGATATTATTGCAATTTAACGCTCTGTTAAGTGTAATAAAATATCTCGTTAAAAACATATTAAACTATGACGTTCTTATGAAAGGAGGAAATATCGCAAACGAGACAATCGACAGTCAATTATATAAGCGATTTTTGCTCTTTGCAAGAAGTTACGTGCGATAATAAAACTATTAATTAAAAGTTACGTTATCTGTTTTGGCATCAGCTTCCCCTGACGCGCTCGTTCCATTTTTTTCTTTCATTTTCGAAGCAGTGCGATAAATATGAAGCTCCGTACTTGTGTAGCGTGCTTAGCTATATATAATAACGCCCTTCCGTACCACTCCAATCCTCCGGTGGAGTAATTTCTCCCCCAGGCAGTTTCTCGGCGTAGAAAGAAGTGTAATGTATGTGGAATGTACTTCCATGAAAATGCGCCGTACTTCGAATAATAGCCGATGGTAGACGTAAGGTTCATTCTCACTTAACAGCGTTACGTGACACTTCATTAAACGTTAAAGACCAATTTTATCGCTGATACAAATGAGCGATAATTGCGTTCCGCTTTGTGAATTCCCTTCTTCATTCTGTAGCCGTTATTAATACGTTCTCTTATTTGAAGATTAATTCTCATTTCAACGTGCCTCAACTTCGCTGAGATTTTTTTTCATCGAATTCACTTATCTCGCGCTGCAGAAATTTGCACTTTGTCAAGCGACAAAACGGTCCTTTTTCTCCGACCAGCGCATATGCGCTTCGTGTAATCTGCGACTTATTGACGTGACGCAAATAATGTTATATACTCGTGAATGCTCAAGAGTATTGTTTTTTTCGCAGATCACTCTTAATTCATGCTGCAGCATGATTTATGCATTTCATGCGTTCTACTTTTTGGCGAACTAGCGGGTTTACGGTGCCCCCAGTGTACAGCGAATTTTACTTAAAATTCGAAAATGCAAATATCATCCTTTACAGTGAATTGCGAAAAAATACACTGCAATGGTGACTTGCGGAATATGTTATTTACTTTTGTATTTTCTCGTAGTCACTTGCAAAAACTTTGGAATGAAAATATAATCAAAGTGGAATAATAAAATGGAGTATCAACATCCCGTATTTTTCCTCAAAATTAGTTTTGCTTAGGAAAATGCAAATATATGTATTCGAATCTCATCAAATTAATAACATTAAATTTTTCGACTGCAAACTGATTAATAGAGTTAGACAATAGTTGCGTAACAAAATTAGTTATATAATAGAAACAAATGCAAGAGAGACTATCACAATTTTATTAAATACCGCATACATTAAAAACCGTGCATCTCCGTGATGATTGTGCTACCCTTTCGAACCGCGAAATGCGCGCAGCACAATTGTGCAATTTTCGCAAGCTCACGCACACGTTCGTGCGTAACGCGCATACGACGCGCACGCACCCGCTCTCACGGAATACTTAATGATACTGCAGAATATATGTATGAATTCTGGTCGTCTGCATTTTTGCATGCTTTTGTTTTCGGCGCGTCACCTGGTTTTCCGCGCCGATAAACGTCTGCACGCGGCAGGCTCAGGATCACGAAAGGAGCGTAGTGTCTCGACAGTTAAGGAAAAAATAGACCAACCGCGTGCTCATTGTCCCGGAGCTCCGCCGAATGCGCAGCACTCGGCCAATTTCGATCGATCCTACAAAAAGCTCGGCTACGCCAATAAAAGCGTCCCTTGAATGGATGCACGTCGCCCTGCAGCTTTCGCCCCCTTTTTCCATGCAATCCTCGCGATACGGATCGCCGCCGACGCGCATATCGCTGAATAATTCACATTGACCGAGTGCATTTATCGAGCTGCCGGAACACCCCTCCCGCGCCATTCATTATCAATTTTTATTATATTTATTACGTTTATTGCGAGCGTTTATATCTATTATATACCCGCACGCGCGAGCAAGCACGCGAATGAATTTGTTTTATCGCGCGGGAGGAGTGCGTGCTTCGCACATTCTGCGGCTGTTCCGTGTTTCCACGTTTTCTCTTTTTTGCTTCCCTCTCTTTTTCTCTCCCCCTCGCGCGGGCCAGTGCGCGAGTTTTCGAGTAATGCTGGCAATATATGCACACGCGTGAGCAAGCGCGACGCAACTTTATCTGTTTATATGCGATACGGATGCAAATGCATGTGCAGGGTGAAGGAGAAGGGGAGACGGAAGGAGGGAAAGATGGACGAATGCTTATGCAGATTCCCTGTCGCGTCCACGGTTTGTAAATTGCAAAATTGCAGCAGTGCACTTCCTAAGACCGTTCCAGTAACGAAGTCATCCCGTTGACACTTAATTGACCTAACTTAATTGATGCATTCGTTGAAGCATTTCCATTGTCTTCTTTTTCCCTTTTTTGGGAAACATGGCGAAGTGATGGATGCGACTGTAATTTCGCGCGTGTGGAAGCTTCCTCGAGGTGATAAACTTGAATGCATTATTTACACGTAAAATGTACCGCATGTATTACTCCCATGAATAATGGTGTCGCATTTATTTGCGATAATATCAGGCCAGGACATAAACAATGTCCATCAATACGTGATCTGTCATAGTTGGTTGTATCAATTCATAAAATATGTGTTTCGTCAGCATGCATATACTCCGTCCAATTATTTCTATTTTACATTTTGTTATTAATTCCATTTTATATTATTAATAAATTGCATCAGTACTGGGTAATATTTTAGATGCGATTCTGAGTGTCAATGGAAGGATAATACCAAAAGAGTAGCAAACAGTTATACAATAACAATAACAAATAAAATTATAAAATTCTTGATTATGGAATTACATGAAATATTTTATCCACTATATAATTTTTTATTAAAATGTATTAGGAGTGTGATTTAGTTTTGAGGGCTTTGCAACAGATGGCTGTAGTGTCAGTTTGTTCCAATAGCTGTTTCCGATAACTGTTCTTTCTTACAGTGTTAACATTATCCATGACATTTAGTAGCATTGTAGCAATAGATGCAATAACAGTCCTGTTTATATCATCGTAAAAATGCAACTTCCGAAACAGCATTTTCGACATGCGTTGCTTTTGTTTTTTAATCAAAAGAAAACTGCGGCTGACGGTTATAGAATTCTTGTGGAAACTTATGGTGATTCTGCCCCATCAATTAAGACGTGTGAATACTGGTTTAGACGCTTTAAAAGTCGTGATACTGATGTGAAGGACAAAGAACGCTCGGGACAACCAAGAAAGCCTGAAAATGCAGATTTCCAAGCATTATTGCACGAAAATCCAACAGAATCCACTTCAGAACTTGCCAGAGCATTAAATGTTGATCGTACAACAGTTACCAAACATTTACATGAAATGGGAAAAATTCAGAAAGAAGGGAAATGGGTTCGACATGAATTATCGGAAAGTGCCATTGCGAACTGGTTGAACATTTGCATTTCGTTGATCGCCAGGCAAAAAAAGAAGAGTCTTTTGTCTCGGATTGTTACTGGGGATGAAAAGTGGATCTATTTTGATAATCCGAAACGCAGAAAATCATGGGTGGATCCAGGCGAACCATCAACATCCACTCCGAGACGCAAATTCACGGTTCAAAAGTAATGCTCTGTATTTGGTGGGATAGTGTACTATGAGCTGTTACATCCGCATGAGACTGTCACGGCTGATCGTTATCGACACCAATTGTACAAGTTGAAGCAAGCATTGGACCAGAACCGACCACCAATTGCGAGTAAACGACGGAAAGTGATTCTTCTTCGTGACAAGGCTCGACCTCACTTGCGTTATCAGTGAAAGAAACGCTATTAGAGCTTGAATGGGAAGTCTTACCACACCCCGCGTATTCTCCGGATATTGCTCCATGCGATTATTATTTGTTCCGGTGGATGCAACACGCTTTAGAGGATACACACTTTGATAATTTGGAAGAAGTGCGAAAATTCGTCGACGAATGGATCAACTGAAAAGAAGAGTGATTTTATCGTGGTGGAATCCATCTCTTGCCAGAGCATTAAATGTTGATCGTACAACAGTTACCAAACATTTACATGAAATGGGAAAAATTCAGAAAGAAGGGAAATGGGTTCGACATGAATTATCGAAAAGTGCCATTTAAACATTTGCATTTCGTTGATCGCCAGGCAAAAAAAGAAGAGTCTTTTGTCTCGGATTGTTACTGGGGATGAAAAGTGGATCTATTTTGATAATC
Source organism: Ooceraea biroi (assembly GCF_003672135.1). NCBI lineage: Eukaryota > Metazoa > Arthropoda > Insecta > Hymenoptera > Formicidae > Ooceraea > Ooceraea biroi. The sequence goes on along the minus strand of NC_039519.1, from coordinate 996,683 downwards.
CGAAACGCAGAAAATCATGGGTGGATCCAGGCGAACCATCAACATCCACTCCGAGACGCAAATTCACGGTTCAAAAGTAATGCTCTGTATTTGGTGGGATAGTGTACTATGAGCTGTTACATCCGCATGAGACTGTCACGGCTGATCGTTATCGACACCAATTGTACAAGTTGAAGCAAGCATTGGACCAAAACCGACCACCAATTGCGAGTAAACGACGGAAAGTGATTCTTCTTTGTGACAAGGCTCGACCTCACTTGCGTTATCAGTGAAAGAAACGCTATTAGAGCTTGAATGGGAAGTCTTACCGCACCCCGCGTACTCTCCGGACATTGCTCCATGCGATTATTATTTGTTCCGGTGGATGCAACACGCTTTAGAGGATACACACTTTGATAATTTGGAAGAAGTGCGAAAATTCGTCGACGAATGGATCAACTGAAAAGAAGAGTGATTTTATCGTGGTGGAATCCATCTCTTGCCAGAGCATTAAATGTTGATCGTACAACAGTTACCAAACATTTACATGAAATGGGAAAAATTCAGAAAGAAGGGAAATGGGTTCGACATGAATTATCGGAAAGTGCCATTGCGAACTGGTTGAACATTTGCATTTCGTTGATCGCCAGGCAAAAAAAGAAGAGTCTTTTATCTCGGATTGTTACTGGGGATGAAAAGTGGATCTATTTTGATAATCCGAAACGCAGAAAATCATGGGTGGATCCAGGCGAACCATCAACATCCACTCCGAGACGCAAATTCACGGTTCAAAAGTAATGCTCTGTATTTGGTGGGATAGTGTACTATGAGCTGTTACATCCGCATGAGACTGTCACGGCTGATCGTTATCGACACCAATTGTACAAGTTGAAGCAAGCATTGGACCAAAACCGACCACCAATTGCGAGTAAACGACGGAAAGTGATTCTTCTTTGTGACAAGGCTCGACCTCACTTGCGTTATCAGTGAAAGAAACGCTATTAGAGCTTGAATGGGAAGTCTTACCACACCCCGCGTATTCTCCGGATATTGCTCCATGCGATTATTATTTGTTCCGGTGGATGCAACACGCTTTAGAGGATACACACTTTGATAATTTGGAAGAAGTGCGAAAATTCGTCGACGAATGGATCAACTGAAAAGAAGAGTGATTTTATCGTGGTGGAATCCATCTCTTGCCAGAGCATTAAATGTTGATCGTACAACAGTTACCAAACATTTACATGAAATGGGAAAAATTCAGAAAGAAGGGAAATGGGTTCGACATGAATTATCGGAAAGTGCCATTGCGAACTGGTTGAACATTTGCATTTCGTTGATCGCCAGGCAAAAAAAGAAGAGTCTTTTGTCTCGGATTGTTACTGGGGATGAAAAGTGGATCTATTTTGATAATCCGAAACGCAGAAAATCATGGGTGGATCCAGGCGAACCATCAACATCCACTCCGAGACGCAAATTCACGGTTCAAAAGTAATGCTCTGTATTTGGTGGGATAGTGTACTATGAGCTGTTAAATCCGCACGAGACTGTCACGGCTGATCGTTATCGACACCAATTGTACAAGTTGAAGCAAGCATTGGACCAAAAACGACCACCAATTGCGAGTAAACGACGGAAAGTGATTCTTTTTCGTGACAAGGCTCGACCTCACTTGCGTTATCAGTGAAAGAAACGCTATTAGAGCTTGAATGGGAAGTCTTACCACACCCCGCGTATTCTCCGGATATTGCTCCATGCGATTATTATTTGTTCCGGTGGATGCAACACGCTTTAGAGGATACACACTTTGATAATTTGGAAGAAGTGCGAAAATTCGTCGACGAATGGATCAACTGAAAAGAAGAGTGATTTTATCGTGGTGGAATCCATCTCTTGCCAGAGCATTAAATGTTGATCGTACAACAGTTACGAAACATTTACATGAAATGGGAAAAATTCAGAAAGAAGGGAAATGGGTTCGACATGAATTATCGGAAAGTGCCATTGCGAACTGGTTGAACATTTGCATTTCGTTGATCGCCAGGCAAAAAAAGAAGAGTCTTTTATCTCGGATTGTTACTGGGGATGAAAAGTGGATCTATTTTGATAATCCGAAACGCAGAAAATCATGGGTGGATCCAGGCGAACCATCAACATCCACTCCGAGACGCAAATTCACGGTTCAAAAGTAATGCTCTGTATTTGGTGGGATAGTGTACTATGAGCTGTTACATCCGCATGAGACTGTCACGGCTGATCGTTATCGACACCAATTGTACAAGTTGAAGCAAGCATTGGACCAAAACCGACCACCAATTGCGAGTAAACGACGGAAAGTGATTCTTCTTCGTGACAAGGCTCGACCTCACTTGCGTTATCAGTGAAAGAAACGCTATTAGAGCTTGAATGGGAAGTCTTACCACACCCCGCGTATTCTCCGGATATTGCTCCATGCGATTATTATTTGTTCCGGTGAATGCAACACGCTTTAGAGGATACACACTTTGATAATTTGGAAGAAGTGCGAAAATTCGTCGACGACTGGATCAACTGAAAAGAAGAGTGATTTTATCGTGGTGGAATCCATCTCTTGCCAGAGCATTAAATGTTGATCGTACAACAGTTACCAAACATTTACATGAAATGGGAAAAATTCAGAAAGAAGGGAAATGGGTTCGACATGAATTATCGAAAAGTACCATTGCGAACTGGTTGAACATTTGCATTTCGTTGATCGCCAGGCAAAAAAAGAAGAGTCTTTTGTCTCGGATTGTTACTGGGGATGAAAAGTGGATCTATTTTGATAATCCGAAACGCAGAAAATCATGGGTGGATCCAGGCGAACCATCAACATCCACTCCGAGACGCAAATTCACGGTTCAAAAGTAATGCTCTGTATTTGGTGGGATAGTGTACTATGAGCTGTTAAATCCGCATGAGACTGTCACGGCTGATCGTTATCGACACCAATTGTACAAGTTGAAGCAAGCATTGGACCAAAACCGACCACCAATTGCGAGTAAACGACGGAAAGTGATTCTTCTTTGTGACAAGGCTCGACCTCACTTGCGTTATCAGTGAAAGAAACGCTATTAGAGCTTGAATGGGAAGTCTTACCGCACCCCGCGTACTCTCCGGACATTGCTCCATGCGATTATTATTTGTTCCAGTCTATGCAACACGCTTTAGAGGATACACACTTTGATAATTTGGAAGAAGTGCGAAAATTCGTCGACGAATGGATCAACTGAAAAGAAGAGTCATTTTATCGTCATCTCTTGCCAGAAAGATGGGAAAAAGTATAGAAAACGAAGGAAAATATTTGATTAAGGTATTCATTCATTATCATATTTAAATACATGCGTTTTTGAGCAAAAAAACCCCAAAACTAAATCACACCCTAATACGAGGCATTTTAACGGTCACCGCGCAATATACATATCTTCGAAGAAAGGACTTCCGATAATAGTAGCGCTGGCAGCGCAAGAACGTGCAAATTGATTTATAGCACTGCGATTTACTACTAGTTTCGGATCTTATTCCGGGCGGAGAACGGTCGCCGCCAGAATTCGTAGATCCTGCAATCCACTGCACTCGCGCGATATTTGTCAGTTCTCGCGTTATGCTGCACATGTTCGCCGCGTGGCAGTAAAATTCTCGTCGAATATATCCAACGCCCGACCTCGTCACACTTCTCGATGCGATTTTTCGTAACCATCATACTTTATACATGCGGGTAGGACGCGGGAGGAGGAGTCTCCTCAGAAAGTATCGAGCCCATCGATCGCATGCACAATTATGTGCAACGAAACGGATCATGCGTGATTCCTGTTCATGGCACGGGTTCCCGTTTCCATCTCGACATTTGCCCCGAATCGTCTTCCATAAAAAATTATCTGGCTGTCACCCCTGACATCGATTTATGTTCTGAGAGACCGGTGGTGTACCTCAATAAACAAATACAATAGAAACATAAATATTGAGAGATTCTGAAAATAAAATGTTCAAAACTAATTTTTATATGTATATATCTATGCATATGTTATGAGTTTTGAGGCGATTATTCGATTTACTTTTTTTGCAAATTACATTTGAAATTCTGGTAAAACATGAAAAAATAATTTAAAACACAGTAAAAGTCAATAAGAGTTGCATTAAACTAATAAAAATATTGAAAAAGAGGGATGTGATTTTTTCAATTCAAATATAATCAAGAGCACGATAAATGTACACTCGATCATAAACAACAAGATATAACTATTGTAACTAAAACTCAGAAAAGTGATAAAACATCGCGAACAAATTCACGTGCGACGTGCTATCTTCCGATAGCATTTCCGGGATCTATAACGTCCGCAGGAAATGACGTGACAAAGATAACGCGGGACGCGCCCACCCACGCGATTTCATTCTCCTGGCAGGTTCTCCATGCACCTGCTGCACTCCGATGCACTTCCACATTCCCTCCCCCGTGCATAGAGTTAAA
>NC_039519.1:965798-992118 GCF_003672135.1 Ooceraea biroi | reverse complement strand
CTTCAATATCCCGCAGTCAGTAGAGTTTAATGATTTAATTAATTTTTTTATAACGAAGCTTTTAATCTTGATATCCATTATAATTGTTATGAGTTAGGAGTAAATATACTTTTATGTATTTAAACAGTTTCTTTTCTAGTTAATTTTGTATGCACGGTTTTAATTTTTTTATCTTTTTCTGATTTAGTATCTCTTTAATCCGCTTCTTTGTTTAACATTTTACTTCGATTTGATTATTTCTTACACGCATGTTTCTTTCCTCTGTTTTCTCCTGAGTATCTCCTCGCTATACTTTACGGCTTCTTGCATTTCTGTGTTATGTGCTATTCAGTTCTTTCGTATACTTAACTCGCTCGATGCTTTCACTACTTTTTAATTTTGCCAGTAATTCTATGTACTTTTAACAAAATATATATGGTTTTTTATGTTAAGATTAAAACGTAATATACGTGTGTGCAATTTTAATATAATTTAAATTTTAATATCAAGTACAATGAATTTCATATTTAATGTGGTAAATTAAAATTTTCATGGTAAAATCCCAATGTTTAAAATTTAATTTAATTATGATTTTCACATCAGTTGTTTTGTTTTCAAAAATTCGATATCACCTATATTTATTGTATATTGTATACTACATATAATTCTCTGCTGAAACATCGCTCAGATTTATTTTCATGGATTATGCTCTGCCCAAAGTAAATTAATGATTATAATCACATAAACAGTTACGTTAAATATTTTATCTTGTATCTTTTCACAAATACAGAAAGAATAAATTTACATCGCACAAAGTTTTGTAATGAAAATAAAATGTTATGTATCAATTTAACGTGTAATATGTATATGTATAAGCATATTAAATTTACACACGTGTGTGTGTATATATGTGTGCAATTTTAATATAAATGTATTTAAAATGTAACAAATGTATTATATAATTATATGTAACAACTCTAATAAATTCTCACTATTTAATTTATTATCTCTATATTCTATAACTACCTCCTATAATTTACATTAACTAAACAAAAAATAAAAACGTATCTCAATGATTATCCGTTGTCGCGACATAATTTCGCAGCAGCTGCAATGGACTGCAAAAATTCGTAAGAAGGAAAACAGTTTTTCCCGATGATAAGATCTTGCACGCCCTAAATCGCTCCCGTGCTTTTTCCTATCTTCCTTATTTCCTAAACTACCTCTCTCCGATCGCTCTTCATCCTAATATCGACCAGCGCCATGACGCTAAAACTGGCATTGCTCCGAACGGTTTCGCGCAATTTCCGAGATGAGGCTTTGAATGTTTACTCGTTGTCTGCGGATATTTTCTTCGCGAAGCCTTTTATGGGGGAAGTCGAGAGAGAGAGGATGGTGTACGCGCCGTTTAAAAGCCGGTGAGAAGAATCACAAGAAAGGAAACGATTGCACAACTCGTGAACAGAATTGGCCGCGTTGCGGGAAAACAGACGGGAGGGGCAGGTGCAGCTCGAGGGAACGGGAGATGGAGTTAGATAAATAGAGACCGAGGGAAAGGCCATCGGCGAATTCTTGCATGCTTTCTGAATCTGATTGTCGAAACTGCGAAGTGATACCTCGGGGGAGAATGCATCGGAACCAGCTGGAACCAACGGTGCGCCACTGAAACGCGAGTGCACTAATAGTTCATTGCGCCTAATGGCAGATTCGTTGAGTAGCGAATTCGATTTTCTACTAATTACCGGCCGGTGGAGGGGCGTTTTCGCGGGCCTCGGTAATGGAGACGCCACACACCACCCACCGTGTCGTCACGGAGAATTTAAAGCAACTCATGGCGAATCCAAGCAACGACAACGACATGAATCGATGATGTAGAATGTAAGAGACGCGCTTAACATGTCAAATGTGATGCACGTCCCGTGGAAAGCGTATCGAACGCGATCGTGCCCACCTTACGATGTACTTGTGAAAAGGGTATTACATAGCCACCGGCTGCAATTTTATTCGCGCTCGAAGGAAGAATTATTGATAGCACCTCGGAGCTTATCACGTCTACTTTCTGATCATGCCTGCGATCGCTCTCGCTTTAAGAAATTTCATCGGAAAATTTTATAAAGACAGATTTTTTATACGTGAGAGCAAATGCCGATAATCATACTGATCTGTCGCCTGAACGCTTTGTAATCATTTGTTCGAGGAGGGATGAAAAGGTTTTTATTCACGTAGAAATATTATCACAGCGCAATCAGAAAATAAAAAAGTGAGGAGCGAATAATATACACGTCGTCGCGGATTCATATCGTCCAAACGCCCTAATTGGGAAACTAATTTAAAAACCACTTAACTAGTACTATGGATAATCAGAAAACCGATATTTAATATTTCGTTAAAAAGAATAAAAAGGCGTTTCATCTTGTAAATAGTAAACACGTTTCAAGGTGAATTTAAATTCCGATTTTATAATCTTCGAACGAACAAATCATAATGAATCAAAATGTTAAAATCTGATTTCACGTTATCTCTTGAAACGCACGGATTTCTGTAAATAATTTTATAAATAATCTCTCATAAAATTATAATAAAGCTTTTGATTGAACGAACACTCTCTCTCTCTCTCTCTCTCTCTCTCATAAAACATTTTATAGATATTTTGTCTTCAAGTAGCGCTTGGCATGTTAATGTCTCTTAGACAGCAGGATAGTACACGTTCTGCACACGAGGATTTTGGTACGAGTTCATACGGATCATTAAGCTGCTTTAGCAAAGTGATAAATACCCCTTGCACTTTACAGCTTCCAGATACAATCTCTCTTTCCCTCCGCCTACTTCTCTCCCCCTGATCCTTCGGGCGAGTACAGTAAAACAAATATCATGTCATCCGTCGTGGTACACATTTCTCCGTTATAGCGTAGCAGATATTTATTACTAAAGGAATTCGCAAGGGAGATAAATCCAAGGAAAGATACCGGAGCGGACTGCACTGACGACACGAACTAGTTAAAACAACCACGCCCATATTCCAATCGATTTTATCGCCTGCTTGGTTAATGAAAGTATCTCCCGTGGACTACCTCCCCTAAAAAAAGAAAGTATACATGCATGTGTTACATGCACACAAAACGAAAATTAACAGCGCATCCTTTTGTCAGATAATTTTCCTCCGACGCTTACCTGATCCGTTTTTTGCACGAACAAAGCGCGCATAATGTCTGGAATGCCTCAAACACGAGGCGTTATAATACTGCGCTAAAGATAGCAAAAGACCAGGAATTCTTATGGGGAATCAAATAAATTAACTCGTCGGTCATGAGGGGAAATGTGAGAATGCAAAGCATACAATCAACCAATTGAAATCGATCTACCTGGCTGCACCTGGCTATACAGGGTGTCCCGGGTTTTAACCGACAAACTGCGGGAGCATATTCTACTAGTGGAAATAAGAAAAAATTCTTATATCCAGTTTGCTTAGAAATGCTTTATTACAAAGTTATAAACCAATATTGAAAAGAAATATGAGATAAGTAACAACGGAACATAGTGTAGAATTTGCAAGGTCGAAGATGTGTATGTTACGTGAATTCACGTGTATTCATGTTCACTATGTTGAAACGATTCAGTATGATTGTTACTTTCACAGCAGTAACTGTTAGATTTCAATCGTCGTGTCAACTAGCAATTACTATCAGAATGCCAAAAGTGTTTTCAAATGAGGAATACACCGATATTCATTTCGTGTACGGATTCTGTGACGGAAATGCACGAGCTGCCGTACGAGAGTATCAACGCAGATTTCCTAACAGGAGAGTACCAGATAGATTTAAAGCAACGAATTACTAATTCAGTCACTGAGATGCAACAAAATTTTCAGGAACGTCGTACCGTAACAAATTCTGTACTACGTCGGTGTCTAGCTTGTATCGATGTGCAAGGACAACATTTTGAAATGCGTCACTAAATCATTGCGTAGATAATTTTTATTTTTGTGAAAAAATCCGTTGTTACTTATCTCATATTTCTTTTCAATATTGGTTTATAACTTTGTAATGAAGCATTTCTAAGCAAACTCGATATAAGAATTTTTTCTTATTTCCACTAGTAGAATATGCTCCCGCACTTTGTCCATTAAAACCCGGGACACCCTGTATATAATAAATATATATATTATTATATTTATTATATAATTATATACAGGGTGTCCCGGGTTTTAACCGACAAAGTGCGGGAGCATATTCTACTAGTGGAAATAAAAAAAAATTCTTATATCGAGTTTGCTTAGAAATGCTTTGTTACAAAGTTATAAACCAATATTGAAAAGAAATATGAGATAAGTAACAACGGAACATAGTGTAGAATTTGCAAGGTCGAAGATGTTTATGTTACGTGTATTCACGAGTATTCATGTTCACTATGTTGAAACGATTCAGTATGATTGTTACTTTCACAACAGTAGCTGTTAGATTACAATCGTCGTGTCAACTAGCAATTACTATCAGAATGCCAAAAGTGTTTTCAACTGAGGAATACACCGATATTCATTTCGTGTACGGATTCTGTGACGGAAATGCACGAGCTGCCGTACGAGAGTATCAACGCAGATTTCCTAACAGGAGAGTACCAGATAGATTTAAAGCAACGAATTACTAATTCAGTCACTGAGATGCAACAAAATTTTCAGGAACGTCGTACCGTAACAAATTCTGTACTACGTCGGTGTCTAGCTTGTATCGATGTGCAAGGACAACATTTTGAAATGCGTCACTAAATCATTGCGTAGATAATTTTTATTTTTGTGAAAAAATCCGTTGTTACTTATCTCATATTTCTTTTCAATATTGGTTTATAACTTTGTAATGAAGCATTTCTAAGCAAACTCGATATAAGAATTTTTTCTTATTTCCACTAGTAGAATATGCTCCCGCACTTTGTCCATTAAAACCCGGGACACCCTGTATATAATAAATATATATATTATTATATTTATTATATAATTATATACAGGGTGTCCCGGGTTTTAACCGACAAAGTGCGGGAGCATATTCTACTAGTGGAAATAAAAAAAAATTCTTATATCGAGTTTGCTTAGAAATGCTTTGTTACAAAGTTATAAACCAATATTGAAAAGAAATATGAGATAAGTAACAACGGAACATAGTGTAGAATTTGCAAGGTCGAAGATGTTTATGTTACGTGTATTCACGAGTATTCATGTTCACTATGTTGAAACGATTCAATATGATTGTTACTTTCACAACAGTAGCCGTTAGATTTCAATCGTCGTGTCAACTAGCAATTACTATCAGAATGCCAAAAGTGTTTTCAACTGAGGAATACACCGATATTCATTTCGTGTACGGATTCTGTGACGGAAATGCACGAGCTGCCGTACGAGAGTATCAACGCAGATTTCCTAACAGGAGAGTACCGGATAGATTTAAAGCAACGAATTACTAATTCAGTTACTGAGATGCAACAAAATTTTCAGGAACGTCGTACCGTAACAAATTCTGTACTACGTTGGTGTCTAGCTTGTATCGATGTGCAAGGACAACATTTTGAAATGCGTCACTAAATCATTGAGTAGATAATTTATATTTTTGTGGAAAAATCCGTTGTTACTTATCTCATATTTCTTTTCATATTGGTTTATAACTTTGTAATGAAGCATTTCTAAGCAAACTCGATATAAGAATTTTTTCTTATTTCCACTAGTAGAATATGCTCCCGCAGTTTGTCGGTTAAAACCCGGGACACCCTGTATACCGATCAACAAAGTTGTACGTTCCGATGCGTATACCTACAGAAACAGCAGTATTCCCTCCTTTGTTCCCGAAGTGATCGTGATAAATATACACGTTCGTGGCGAAAATAGCGAGATGTATTTAGCACGTCCTTGTAACCACAATGGTAACTCTTCTTCCTAATTCCGTCCTGAACCCAATAAAGGCTTAATTATGCATGTGCACTCTAGACGTTTCATTCCAAATTTATCTAAAGCTTTAGAGTTAAAATTAAAATTGTAATCTTCTTATTTCAAGATTAATTTGTTGTCTCTTGTAGAGCCAATTCCCCCGTTTACTCAACCGCAAATAGTTTGATTAGTTTAAATGAATAATGAGATATAACAGCGATTTAAAAGAGAAACTGTGTACAATGATTTCATTATTTTATTTGAACTAATCATTGAACTAATCAAACATTATTATCTTGTATACGATTCATTTGACAAGCAATTGATAAATAATTACATGACAAGAGGAATTTTGTAAATAATTTGCACATTCGAATTATGTCTGAAATTTCTCTTATCACGTTTATAATTTCATTTAGGAATTGTTCGCTTATTGTTTCACGAATTAATTAATAACGGCACCAATATCGCAATTTATTGCGCAATGATATTATTGCAATTTAACGCTCTGTTAAGTGTAATAAAATATCTCGTTAAAAACATATTAAACTATGACGTTCTTATGAAAGGAGGAAATATCGCAAACGAGACAATCGACAGTCAATTATATAAGCGATTTTTGCTCTTTGCAAGAAGTTACGTGCGATAATAAAACTATTAATTAAAAGTTACGTTATCTGTTTTGGCATCAGCTTCCCCTGACGCGCTCGTTCCATTTTTTTCTTTCATTTTCGAAGCAGTGCGATAAATATGAAGCTCCGTACTTGTGTAGCGTGCTTAGCTATATATAATAACGCCCTTCCGTACCACTCCAATCCTCCGGTGGAGTAATTTCTCCCCCAGGCAGTTTCTCGGCGTAGAAAGAAGTGTAATGTATGTGGAATGTACTTCCATGAAAATGCGCCGTACTTCGAATAATAGCCGATGGTAGACGTAAGGTTCATTCTCACTTAACAGCGTTACGTGACACTTCATTAAACGTTAAAGACCAATTTTATCGCTGATACAAATGAGCGATAATTGCGTTCCGCTTTGTGAATTCCCTTCTTCATTCTGTAGCCGTTATTAATACGTTCTCTTATTTGAAGATTAATTCTCATTTCAACGTGCCTCAACTTCGCTGAGATTTTTTTTCATCGAATTCACTTATCTCGCGCTGCAGAAATTTGCACTTTGTCAAGCGACAAAACGGTCCTTTTTCTCCGACCAGCGCATATGCGCTTCGTGTAATCTGCGACTTATTGACGTGACGCAAATAATGTTATATACTCGTGAATGCTCAAGAGTATTGTTTTTTCGCAGATCACTCTTAATTCATGCTGCAGCATGATTTATGCATTTCATGCGTTCTACTTTTTGGCGAACTAGCGGGTTTACGGTGCCCCCAGTGTACAGCGAATTTTACTTAAAATTCGAAAATGCAAATATCATCCTTTACAGTGAATTGCGAAAAAATACACTGCAATGGTGACTTGCGGAATATGTTATTTACTTTTGTATTTTCTCGTAGTCACTTGCAAAAACTTTGGAATGAAAATATAATCAAAGTGGAATAATAAAATGGAGTATCAACATCCCGTATTTTTCCTCAAAATTAGTTTTGCTTAGGAAAATGCAAATATATGTATTCGAATCTCATCAAATTAATAACATTAAATTTTTCGACTGCAAACTGATTAATAGAGTTAGACAATAGTTGCGTAACAAAATTAGTTATATAATAGAAACAAATGCAAGAGAGACTATCACAATTTTATTAAATACCGCATACATTAAAAACCGTGCATCTCCGTGATGATTGTGCTACCCTTTCGAACCGCGAAATGCGCGCAGCACAATTGTGCAATTTTCGCAAGCTCACGCACACGTTCGTGCGTAACGCGCATACGACGCGCACGCACCCGCTCTCACGGAATACTTAATGATACTGCAGAATATATGTATGAATTCTGGTCGTCTGCATTTTTGCATGCTTTTGTTTTCGGCGCGTCACCTGGTTTTCCGCGCCGATAAACGTCTGCACGCGGCAGGCTCAGGATCACGAAAGGAGCGTAGTGTCTCGACAGTTAAGGAAAAAATAGACCAACCGCGTGCTCATTGTCCCGGAGCTCCGCCGAATGCGCAGCACTCGGCCAATTTCGATCGATCCTACAAAAAGCTCGGCTACGCCAATAAAAGCGTCCCTTGAATGGATGCACGTCGCCCTGCAGCTTTCGCCCCCTTTTTCCATGCAATCCTCGCGATACGGATCGCCGCCGACGCGCATATCGCTGAATAATTCACATTGACCGAGTGCATTTATCGAGCTGCCGGAACACCCCTCCCGCGCCATTCATTATCAATTTTTATTATATTTATTACGTTTATTGCGAGCGTTTATATCTATTATATACCCGCACGCGCGAGCAAGCACGCGAATGAATTTGTTTTATCGCGCGGGAGGAGTGCGTGCTTCGCACATTCTGCGGCTGTTCCGTGTTTCCACGTTTTCTCTTTTTTTGCTTCCCTCTCTTTTTCTCTCCCCCTCGCGCGGGCCAGTGCGCGAGTTTTCGAGTAATGCTGGCAATATATGCACACGCGTGAGCAAGCGCGACGCAACTTTATCTGTTTATATGCGATACGGATGCAAATGCATGTGCAGGGTGAAGGAGAAGGGGAGACGGAAGGAGGGAAAGATGGACGAATGCTTATGCAGATTCCCTGTCGCGTCCACGGTTTGTAAATTGCAAAATTGCAGCAGTGCACTTCCTAAGACCGTTCCAGTAACGAAGTCATCCCGTTGACACTTAATTGACCTAACTTAATTGATGCATTCGTTGAAGCATTTCCATTGTCTTCTTTTTCCCTTTTTTGGGAAACATGGCGAAGTGATGGATGCGACTGTAATTTCGCGCGTGTGGAAGCTTCCTCGAGGTGATAAACTTGAATGCATTATTTACACGTAAAATGTACCGCATGTATTACTCCCATGAATAATGGTGTCGCATTTATTTGCGATAATATCAGGCCAGGACATAAACAATGTCCATCAATACGTGATCTGTCATAGTTGGTTGTATCAATTCATAAAATATGTGTTTCGTCAGCATGCATATACTCCGTTTAATTATTTCTATTTTACATTTTGTTATTAATTCCATTTTATATTATTAATAAATTGCATCAGTACTGGGTAATATTTTAGATGCGATTCTGAGTGTCAATGGAAGGATAATACCAAAAGAGTAGCAAACAGTTATACAATAACAATAACAAATAAAATTATAAAATTCTTGATTATGGAATTACATGAAATATTTTATCCACTATATAATTTTTTATTAAAATGTATTAGGAGTGTGATTTAGTTTTGAGGGCTTTGCAACAGATGGCTGTAGTGTCAGTTTGTTCCAATAGCTGTTTCCGATAACTGTTCTTTCTTACAGTGTTAACATTATCCATGACATTTAGTAGCATTGTAGCAATAGATGCAATAACAGTCCTGTTTATATCATCGTAAAAATGCAACTTCCGAAACAGCATTTTCGACATGCGTTGCTTTTGTTTTTTAATCAAAAGAAAACTGCGGCTGACGGTTATAGAATTCTTGTGGAAACTTATGGTGATTCTGCCCCATCAATTAAGACGTGTGAATACTGGTTTAGACGCTTTAAAAGTCGTGATACTGATGTGAAGGACAAAGAACGCTCGGGACAACCAAGAAAGCCTGAAAATGCAGATTTCCAAGCATTATTGCACGAAAATCCAACAGAATCCACTTCAGAACTTGCCAGAGCATTAAATGTTGATCGTACAACAGTTACGAAACATTTACATGAAATGGGAAAAATTCAGAAAGAAGGGAAATGGGTTCGACATGAATTATCGAAAAGTACCATTGCGAACTGGTTGAACATTTGCATTTCGTTGATCGCCAGGCAAAAAAAGAAGAGTCTTTTGTCTCGGATTGTTACTGGGGATGAAAAGTGGATCTATTTTGATAATCCGAAACGCAGAAAATCATGGGTGGATCCAGACGAACCATCAACATCCACTCCGAGACGCAAATTCACGGTTCAAAAGTAATGCTCTGTATTTGGTGGGATAGTGTACTCTGAGCTGTTAAATCCGCACGAGACTGTCACGGCTGATCGTTATCGACACCAATTGTACAAGTTGAAGCAAGCATTGGACCAAAACCGACCACCAATTGCGAGTAAACGACGGAAAGTGATTCTTCTTTGTGACAAGGCTCGACCTCACTTGCGTTATCAGTGAAAGAAACGCTATTAGAGCTTGAATGGGAAGTCTTACCACACCCCGCGTATTCTCCGGATATTGCTCCATGCGATTATTATTTGTTCCGGTGGATGCAACACGCTTTAGAGGATACACACTTTGATAATTTGGAAGAAGTGCGAAAATTCGTCGACGACTGGATCAACTGAAAAGAAGAGTGATTTTATCGTGGTGGAATCCATCTCTTGCCAGAGCATTAAATGTTGATCGTACAACAGTTACCAAACATTTACATGAAATGGGAAAAATTCAGAAAGAAGGGAAATGGGTTCGACATGAATTATCGAAAAGTACCATTGCGAACTGGTTGAACATTTGCATTTCGTTGATCGCCAGGCAAAAAAAGAAGAGTCTTTTGTCTCGGATTGTTACTGGGGATGAAAAGTGGATCTATTTTGATAATCCGAAACGCAGAAAATCATGGGTGGATCCAGGCGAACCATCAACATCCACTCCGAGACGCAAATTCACGGTTCAAAAGTAATGCTCTGTATTTGGTGGGATAGTGTACTATGAGCTGTTAAATCCGCACGAGACTGTCACGGCTGATCGTTATCGACACCAATTGTACAAGTTGAAGCAAGCATTGGACCAAAACCGACCACCAATTGCGAGTAAACGACGGAAAGTGATTCTTCTTTGTGACAAGGCTCGACCTCACTTGCGTTATCAGTGAAAGAAACGCTATTAGAGCTTGAATGGGAAGTCTTACCACACCCCGCGTATTCTCCGGATATTGCTCCATGCGATTATTATTTGTTCCGGTGAATGCAACACGCTTTAGAGGATACACACTTTGATAATTTGGAAGAAGTGCGAAAATTCGTCGACGACTGGATCAACTGAAAAGAAGAGTGATTTTATCGTGGTGGAATCCATCTCTTGCCAGAGCATTAAATGTTGATCGTACAACAGTTACCAAACATTTACATGAAATGGGAAAAATTCAGAAAGAAGGGAAATGGGTTCGACATGAATTATCGAAAAGTACCATTGCGAACTGGTTGAACATTTGCATTTCGTTGATCGCCAGGCAAAAAAAGAAGAGTCTTTTGTCTCGGATTGTTACTGGGGATGAAAAGTGCATCTATTTTGATAATCCGAAACGCAGAAAATCATGGGTGGATCCAGGCGAACCATCAACATCCACTCCGAGACGCAAATTCACGGTTCAAAAGTAATGCTCTGTATTTGGTGGGATAGTGTACTATGAGCTGTTAAATCCGCACGAGACTGTCACGGCTGATCGTTATCGACACCAATTGTACAAGTTGAAGCAAGCATTGGACCAAAAACGACCACCAATTGCGAGTAAACGACGGAAAGTGATTCTTTTTCGTGACAACGCTCGACCTCACTTGCGTTATCAGTGAAAGAAACGCTATTAGAGCTTGAATGGGAAGTCTTACCGCACCCCGCGTACTCTCCGGACATTGCTCCATGCGATTATTATTTGTTCCAGTCTATGCAACACGCTTTAGAGGATACACACTTTGATAATTTGGAAGAAGTGCGAAAATTCGTCGACGAATGGATCAACTGAAAAGAAGAGTCATTTTATCGTCATCTCTTGCCAGAAAGATGGGAAAAAGGTATAGAAAACGAAGGAAAATATTTGGATTAAGGTATTCATTCATTATCATATTTAAATACATGCGTTTTTGAGCAAAAAAACCCGCAAAACTAAATCACACCCCTAATACGAGGCATTTTAACGGTCACCGCGCAATATACATATCTTCGAAGAAAGGACTTCCGATAATAGTAGCGCTGGCAGTGCAAGAACGTGCAAATTGATTTATAGCACTGCGATTTACTACTATTTCGGATCTTATTCCGGGCGGAGAACGGTCGCCGCCAGAATTTCGTAGATCCTGCAATCCACTGCACTCGCGCGATATTTGTCAGTTCTCGCGTTATGCTGCACATGTTCGCCGCGTGGCAGTAAAATTCTCGTCGAATATATCCAACGCCCGACCTCGTCACACTTCTCGATGCGATTTTTCGTAACCATCATACTTTATACATGCGGGTAGGACGCGGGAGGAGGAGTCTCCTCAGAAAGTATCGAGCCCATCGATCGCATGCACAATTTATGTGCAACGAAACGGATCATGCGTGATTCCTGTTCATGGCACGGGTTCCCGTTGTCCATCTCGACATTTGCCCCGAATCGTCTTCCATAAAAGAAATTATCTGGCTGTCACCCCTGACATCGATTTATGTTCTGAGAGACCGGTGGTGTACCTCAATAAACAAATACAATAGAAACATAAATATTGAGAGATTCTGAAAATAAAATGTTCAAAACTAATTTTTATATGTATATATCTATGCATATGTTATGAGTTTTGAGGCGATTATTCGATTTACTTTTTTTGCAAATTACATTTGAAATTCTGGTAAAACATGAAAAAATAATTTTAAAACACAGTAAAAGTCAATAAGAGTTGCATTAAACTAATAAAAATATTGAAAAAGAGGGATGTGATTTTTTCAATTCAAATAGTAATCAAGAGCACGATAAATGTACACTCGATCATAAACAACAAGATTATAACTATGTAACTAAAACTCAGAAAAGTGATAAAACATCGCGAACAAATTCACGTGCGACGTGCTATCTTCCGATAGCATTTCCGGGATCTATAACGTCCGCAGGAAATGACGTGACAAAGATAACGCGGGACGCGCCCACCCACGCGATTTCATTCTCCTGGCAGGTCTCCATGCACCTGCTGCACTCCCGATGCACTTCCACATTCCCTCCCCCGTGCATAGAGTTAAAATTCTCCGGAAGTCGTGCGCGCGCCATCAGCCGCGTCGCGATTTTTCGAGACGCCGTCTTTATGGATGCGCGTGCGAGCAGGTGCGCGCTCGCACCCCCGAATACCGAATGCCCTCGGGGTTGTGTACGTTTACCCACCCGGCAGCGCCCCTCCGCGCGGGGTTCACGCTTATCGAACGATATCCGTATATAGGAGACGTGCGGATCTGCTGCATCCGCCGCAGTCGACACCGACGTCGCTTTCAGGTGCAGATGATTCCCCGCGCGCAGCCACCCAATTACCGGAATACAGGTTGTTAACGATTCCCAAAGAGTTTTCGCCGCACAAGCGCGTCCCGCCGCGCGCTTCCGCTCCCGTAACCGCCAATCAGTCGGATCATCGCGAAAATGTCTCCGCAACGAGAAAGAAGCCGCCTGCGCCGCTCGCTCGCAATGACGTCGCACACTTCCGCAGATTACGCGCGCAAAGTCGCATGGGATACCGCGATCCGATTCGAAGTGAAACGAAAATCGACTTTTTCAAGCCAGAGAGAAAACGCGTGAGAAAATGAGAAAAAGGGACAGGGTGGAAAAGCGAAAAAGAGAGGGGGGGGAGGAGGACGAAACGCGCGGAAGGGGTGGAAAGCCTCGCCGCCGCGCGCGTTCGCATTGATTTGAATATTTTAATGGCACCGCGTGCACTCGCGCACTTCCGCGGTGCTCCAGTGCCGTATTAATGAACGAGGAATGGTTGAAAGAGAAAGAGAAGGGGAAAAATAGACGAGTTATACTTTTTTCCTGCTATAAGCCTGCCGTTTTCTTTTTTCGATCCGCGGCGCGATTGCGACTGCGGCGAGAGAAGAAAGATTGCGTTTGACGTAACGACGATGCTTTCCGCGAATGCTTCGAGCGCGTCGATACGCGTATGCCGGGCGAGTGATTATTTCATGCTTTTCCCTATTATTCCTTCGACTCGTTATTCCTTGGATATTTCCACTTCTATGTTCTCTGCGCTCCGCGCGAATAATACACGCGGGTGCTTTACATAGCTATGTACGTAGCAAGATATGTCGGTCATTCGTATTCGCGGAAGAGAAATTGCGATCGGTTCATTATTTTGATATTAATATGCGGACGGGTATTCCGTCTCAGGGAAATTTTCGCTAATTTCTTGTGCAATGGACGTAAAAATGTATGAGCATGTGATAACGCCATTAATAAAGAGAGAGAGAAAGGAAAATATCCGGAAATAAAAGGAGCATACCTTTACACGTATGGAAAATGTAAGAATTGCGAGATACGAAATCATTTACATTTAATTAAGACAAAAAGTTAGATATCCATTTGCATATCTATAAAAATCTATGAAAATGTGAAGACTATTTTCAAGTTATATTATAGGCATTGTATAATTTTAAACACCCGATGGCACAACGCAAACGTTACTCATTCAGCTCGTATTTAGCATTTATTGATTTTCAATTATTTATTCCTAAAAATAATCGTAACCTTTAACAAACTTCCAAAAGGCTACTACAAAATAATTTTAATAAAATATTTACAAACTCGTATCTTTCAAACATAAATTTTATTAAACAAAACGAGACATCTCATAATAGACAATAGCGCTGATGCATGAGCGTTCAGGAAAATGCACGGCGAGAAAGAAGGGAAGAAAATGTAAGGGATGGGAATGTCACAAAGACCTCAAGACGTATATGCGGAATTGAGCGGAAATGTTCTGACGTATATCTAAAGTAGAAAATTTATTTATGTATCCTTCATAGCAAATGCCGTTCAATCTCGTTTAATCGAAGTGTAAAAACGCGCCGAGCGTCTGATTCGAAATGTCAAATATTTATCTTACATGCAATGCATATTTTTAATTGCCATACGAAAATTTCTGGCAAACACAATATTCTTGATCGCTGGATTGACTGGATGCAACGACCATCTTACTCGCTTGTTCTCAGACTCGGTCAAAAGAGAGAGAGAAAGAGAGGGTGGCGCGATTGCAACCGCAGAATACCATAAATTTATTGGCGTCGCTTAATTTATCGTCGCGGCGTTCTTCCGGCATGTTTTGCATCCGGCCGGAGAATACACGCACTTCATTAAGATCACCGATACACGGTAGAATCCGAGCAGCCGAGCGTTTTCATATCGGGAGACGCCTCCCCCCGATTGCGGGGCTCCGCAATCTAGCCGACCCCGTTATAATTAGATTTATGCCGGCGCGTTCGTCTCCGTTGAACGAATTCCAAATATTGCTGTGAATTACGGATAAAAAGGTCGGCGGCGCGACCCAGTTCGCTCATCCGTGATTGTATTTCCGCAACCTACCAGCAACTCCCGGCACTCGGAATGGTAACGTCGTTACTTCCATCCGCTCGAACGGAAAAAAAATGGATTACTGTGAGGGGGTAAGGATACGCGAGCGAGCGAGCGGCGCGAGTTCGACGTGTCCGAGTTTCGCGTTAATCTGAATTTAAATCTCTGCTGGGGAGGTATTGACCTACCGGTGCCGCTCTTATCATCCACGTATTTTATGTGCAGTTTCATTGCCAGCTGTTTAACTTTGTACCGCTTGCATCGCCAAATAGTTCGAGATGTTGCGTAGGTAACCACACCCACAGAAAAGATTTCTGGACTTAAGGGGATGCTGGAGTTGCTAGTGAACTATTTTTTCACTATAGCGATGGTAATTGCAGTTTCGAAAATTCTCTTTATTGCTTGTGCAGAATAAAAAATCCCTTTCCACAAATGAAGTATAGATAGAAAGAAAGCCCGCTCTACAGGACTTTATATTCAAAATGGAAAAGAGTTAAAAACTTGCATTTGTCTTTTCTAACTTTTTTCCATTTTGAATATAAAGTCCTGTAGAGCGGGCTTTCTTTCTATCTATACTTCATTTGTGGAAAGGGATTTTTTATTCTGCACAAGCAATAAAGAGAATTTTCGAAACTGCAATTACCATCGCTATAGTGAAAAAATAGTTCACTAGCAACTCCAGCATCCCCTTAATGCTATTATTCTTTAATCTATCATAAAATAAGATCGCTATAGCGACAATCATATTTATTATTGAAAAGAAGCATATTTTAATCTTAAATAGAAAATTCGAAAATCTAGATTCAAATAATCTTGGTGCTATCTCATTCATTTTCTCAGAAGGATTTAGATACAAATTTCTAGCAAGTTCAAAATATTCTTGATTTCAGAATATTGTCAGATCTAAAAGACATCTTATTCTATTCTTCTAAGAGAATTTGTAGAATCTGCACAAAACGGCCAATATTTATGTGTTGCAATCGAAAATCGGCAAAGTGTTTCTGTTATTTACAATGAATAAGTGCAAAAGATATGGAAATGTCTTATCTCGAATCTTATTTCTCAAGTAAGTATATTGTATATACTTACTTACATTTCCATATCTTTTAATATTTCTTGTAGAGTATTGCACTTATTCATTGTAAATAACAGAAACACTTTCCCGATTTTCGATTGCAACACATAAATATTGGCCGTTTTATCGGAATAAAGGACGCAGAAGCGCCGAGTCGACGAGCGACTGTGAGAAAATGATGCGTCGACATCGACAAAGCCTACTATAAAGTGGCGCTAATATCAAATTATTCTACATAGAAGAATATATAAGCATAAATTTGTACATGTTACTCTTGTCTCGAGACAGTAAGACAATCTTATTTAATTCGAGAGAGAAGAATAGAAATTACTGATTTAAATTAAAAATTGCTTTATTTTCATATTTTTTATGCTTGTAATACGATTAAATTAGTCAAGAATATTTTTCGTCTTGTTATCAGAAATCCTTTCTGAGGGTGCAATGCTCGAAGCTCGTTCGCGAACGTGAGAATGTCGTCTGTGCCATTTACGATGCAACTCAAATTGTGTTTGTTGAGACTCCCGGGTGACCAAGTGTATGTAGGTATGTGTGGCGACGTCTTGTTACTTTGGCAGAACATGCTGCATAGAACAACCTTGTTTATTCAACGGGAAGCTTTCGCTAAGCGTAATGCGATAACATTGTTTGGTCGAACGAAGAAAATTTCGGCTGCATCAGGAAAATCCTTTCCGCGCGGGCTGGATCATTTATTATCTTCATTGTTAACCGCATAGTGTGCACCGTCATAACTCACGTCCATCGTCGTTCTAAACGTATGCACCGAGTACGTTCTCGCTTCGCTTGCTAGTGGTAAAAGCCGTCTGAGCGGCAGTTTACGGCGCGAATCTAATTTTCTCCAAAATAGCAATTCGATAAAACGGAAAAGCACGCGCACGCTGACCCTTATTATCATGGGCCATCTCTCGAGTCTCTCTCTCTTTGTGGCGCTTCGGTGCTACCGGGCGCAACATCCGGGTTGCTTTGCGTTGCGCTATCTCGTTCGCTCCAGTTTGCGGCAATGAAATCTTATACGTTCGCGAAACGACGGCGCGTGCAGCACCCGACAACGACGACGGATATAACGACGGCCGGAGCCGAGTCGTTCGATGGGACCGTCCCTTCCTATCGATTTCCACCTGCGTCCATTTGACTCACATGTGCGCCTGCTCTCCTCCGTCCTATAACGCGCCAATTATTCTCGGGCGCTCGCGGGAAGGACGTAATAATTCTGTAATAACTTCCGGAACATCGCCCGGGAGAGGAACAAACGAGTACGCGCGAAACTGGCAAACGATGTCGCCGTGAACGAGCGTTTCTGATCACTTTTCGCACAGAGGGGCGCCTGACAATTAATATCTGATTCCTCGATACTTCGCCGCGCGATTCCGATTGCCTGCCTTCACAGCGAAATGCTTCGTTTCAATTTCCAACGAATAATTTAAATTGTACATTACGCGTTCATTTCGAATTCTTGTGCGCTTCTGTATTAATTTGGGTGACTGTTACGTAGCACCATGTTATATGCATTTCTTCGACGGCATAATGTAACGTAAAAAAACATGAGTCTAGATATGAAAACACACCCTCACATACATACACACAGTATGTTTTTTTATCTCCAAACGAAATGCAAAAACGAAAAGAGAATATTTACCAGTGAATAAATAGTGATAAATATCAATAGGCAGCAACGTTAATTTTACCTGATTAATACTAATTAACACGTTCCTTAATTAATTAGTGATAATTAATGTATTAGCAAAAATGCGTGTTAAAGAGGACGGATTTGTCATTTTCATGTCGGAAGTTTTGCACTGTCGTCCACACTATTTGCTGTTACTTGTAAAACACTTGGACAAGTGTATTTTTCCTCAATGTCGTCTCGGTACATGCAAACCGCAAACTTTCCTATGATATTTTATCGAATTAAAGTAACAAAGGCAGAGAAGAATATTCCATTTGCGCAGACAAGTTCTCACGCTGCACCCGTGGCAGTGTCATATATATTGGTCATGTTCTGGTTGTAAATACAACAAGCTGAAACGCCACAAATATTGAATTAATTAAAAGGCGCTTTAAATTTATCGTTACGCTAATATACTCAACATTGCAGTTTGGAATTTCGGCCACGCGGCAATTTGCGCTAAACCCGTAACTACATCTTCTCTTAGAAAGAGCAAAGAGAACTATTTCTAATAAGATCCGACCGTGTGAATACTGCAAATTAATTAATTAAATTCTTGAAATTCTGGAAACGGTCGAACGTCGTATGTATGCAAGGGTGAATTGCATTCTTCCGCGTGACAGCATTTTTTTAAACTTCCTTCCAAGTGACCATCAGGCATTCTATCAAGTCCGTAATGTGACAAAAGCACTTTATCACAAAAGACATAAAGGATATTCCGTACGAGAGATATCAGTAATTTCGTGACGGCTAATTGGAAACGTACGCGTACTTCTCGATAAACCACGCGTAGAGAAAAACTGGAAATAAGAGTGAAGCGGAACAATCGCTCCTCACGAGCTGACGCTTTCTAAATAACAAATTCGCACATCATAAATTTATTATCGCTTTTGAATCGGCGAGTTTCTGACTATTACAGCCATTTTATACGTAGTTAATAATTAATACTCCGCGTCACGCTATCCAACTTTGACACGTGCGTGTGTAGTGGTAAATGAAGTTGAACAAGCAATAGGTTCATTAAACGGTTCATTAAACTGTATTTGATTGTATCGCTTCATGTGTTTGCGCCGCATGTTAAATCAGCGCAACATTGCGGCTGGCAAATGCCAGCTGTATTAAGTTATGACAGGAGCCGCTGCTCTGACATTCGTCCACTGAAATGACGACAGTGCCTTTGGTGTTTTAACAAGCCTTCTCCTTTCCCTTCCCTCCGCCACCTCCTTGTATTACTCCCATGCACTTTCCGCGAACGGGGATTTTCCATTCTGGATGCTGTCGCCAGTCGCGACACGTAAATCTGCAGCACTCTTCGTCGAAAGGGGAAAAACTTTGCGTTGATATGCGCGCCGGAAAAGTTATCGCGCAAACAAAGAAAATAAGCTTGATAACAACGTTAGCCGCGAAACATCAGACGCGGGAGTTTCGCGCTGCTGCCGGCAGCGCAAAGTTGCCGCGACGCGTAAGAAACCGCGAATGCAGTTGCGAAAACATCGGATTAATTAAACGGCGCTTCAAACTTGTAATCGCTACGTTAATTCTCTTGTCCACGAATTGCGTTCCCCAAGGCGAGATTGCTCCGCGCGGTTTTACGCGCCGAAAATTTATGGATGCGTGGTCGATGAGTTTTTTTTTGGACGTATGCCGATCGCTTTCTTATCACCTACACTGAAGTGTCACATCATATAGATATCCGCGTATTATTAATATAATATATATAATATTGGGTTGGCCAAAAAGTAATTGCGTTTTTTTATATAAATAAAAGGCGAATTTTTCATGGGAAACAAAAACTTTATTAAACAATATATTGTCCATTTTGTTTGATTATCTTTTGCCATTTTTCAGGCAACTTCATGATTCCGCGCTCAAAACAGTTCTTATCTTTTTCAGCAAAAAACAATTCCAACAACGATTTGATATCCTCATCAGCAGTAAAGGTTTTACCATTCAAGGCGTTTTGCAAAGAACGAAACGAATGGTAATCTGATGGTGCCGGGTCTGGCGAATATGGTGGATGTGGTAACATCATGGTAACACATCCCATCCAAGCTGCAACAATTTTTCACGAGTGACCAAACTTGTACGTGGTCTAGCGTAATCATGGTGAAACACAACACCTTTGCGATTCACCAATTCTCGACGTTTCTGTTTGATGGCATCATTTACTTTATCCAGTTGACGACGGTATACGTCTGAATTAATGGTTTGATTCCTTGCAAGCAGCTCAAAATACACAATACCTTTACAGTCCCACCAGACTGACAGCATAATCTTTCTTTGGTGAATATCTGCTTTTCAAGTGCTTTCAGCAGGTTCATCACGCTTGCTCCACCATCTTTTTCGTTTGACGTTGTTGTAGACGATCGATTTTTCGTCGCCTGTTATCATACGTTTCAAAAATCGATCATTTTCCTCACGTTTCAAAAGAGAATCGCAGATGTCAATACGCTTAGTGAGATGAATTTCTTTGAGCTCATGTCGTACCCAAATATCGAGCTTACTAATGTATCCAAGTCGTTTTGAATGGTTTTCAACACTCGATTTCGATACGTTAAGATTCTCAGCAATCTCTCGTGTCGTTAAACGCCGATTGGAATCGATCCGTGCCTTTAGTTTGTCATCATCAATTTCGATTGACCTTCTTGAGCGTGGTGCATCTTTCACATAAAAATCTCCAGATCGAAATTTGGTAAACCAATTTTGACACTGCCGCAGCTTTAAAGCATCTTCGCCATATACATCAGATAACTTTTTATGAGCTTGCACAGCGTTTTTACCTTTTCGGAAGTAATAAAACAAAATATGAGGAAAATGTTCTTTTTGATTTTCCATTTTGAAATCGACGGCAAACAAACAATTGTTAACGAAATCGTGTACTTTCTTTTTGTAAAACAAGCTTGAACTGTGAGTTGTTAACCTACATAATGAATTTGCGGTTTAGAATGAAGTTAGTTACATTTCAAGACATGTATGTCCATCTATTGGAAAAAACGCAATTACTTTTTGGCCAACCCAATATATATTAATATAATATATAATATATATAATATTGGGTTGGCCAAAAAGTAATTGCGTTTTTTTATATAAATAAAAGGCGAATTTTTTCATGGGAAACAAAAACTTTATTAAACAATATATTGTCCATTTTGTTTGATTATCTTTTGCCATTTTTCAGGCAACTTCATGATTCCGCGCTCAAAACAGTTCTTATCTTTTTCAGCAAAAAACAATTCCAACAACGATTTGATATCCTCATCAGCAGTCAAGGTTTTACCATTCAAGGCGTTTTGCAAAGAACGAAACGAATGGTAATCTGATGGTGCCGGGTCTGGCGAATATGGTGGATGTGGTAACATCATGGTAACACATCCCATCCAAGCTGCAACAATTTTTCACGAGTGACCAAACTTGTACGTGGTCTAGCGTTATCATGGTGGAACACAACACCTTTGCGATTCACCAATTCTCGACGTTTCTGTTTGATGGCAATCCAGTTGACGACAGTATACGTCTGAATTAATGGTTTGATTCCTTGCAAGCAGCTCAAAATACACAATACCTTTACAGTCCCACCAGACTGACAGCATAATCTTTCTTTGGTGAATATCTGCTTTTCAAGTGCTTTCAGCAGGTTCATCACGCTTGCTCCACGATCTTTTTCGTTTGATGTTGTTGTAGACGATCGATTTTTCGTCGCCTGTTATCATACGTTTCAAAAATCGATCATTTTCCTCACGTTTCAAAAGAGAATCGCAGATGTCAATACGCTTAGTGAGATGAATTTCTTTGAGCTCATGTCGTACCCAAATATCGAGCTTACTAATGTATCCAAGTCGTTTTGAATGGTTTTCAACACTCGATTTCGATACGTTAAGATTCTCAGCAATCTCTCGTGTCGTTAAACGCCGATTGGAATCGATCCGTGCCTTTAGTTTGTCATCATCAATTTCGATTGACCTTCTTGAGCGTGGTGCATCTTTCACATAAAAATCTCCAGATCGAAATTTGGTAAACCAATTTTGACACTGCCGCAGCTTTAAAGCATCTTCGCCATATACATCAGATAACTTTTTATGAGCTTGCACAGCGTTTTTACCTTTTCGGAAGTAATAAAACAAAATATGAGGAAAATGTTCTTTTTGATTTTCCATTTTGAAATCGACGGCAAACAAACAATTGTTAACCAAATCGTGTACTTTCTTTTTGTAAAACAAGCTTGAACTGTGAGTTGTTAACCTACATAATGAATTTGCGGTTTAGAATGAAGTTAGTTACATTTCAAGACATGTATGTCCATCTATTGGAAAAAACGCAATTACTTTTTGGCCAACCCAATATATATTAATATAATATATAATATATATAATATTGGGTTGGCCAAAAAGTAATTGCGTTTTTTTATATAAATAAAAGGCGAATGTTTCATGGGAAACAAAAACTTTATTAAACAATATATTGTCCATTTTGTTTGATTATCTTTTGCCATTTTTCAGGCAACTTCATGATTCCGCGCTCAAAACAGTTCTTATCTTTTTCAGCAAAAAACAATTCCAACAACGATTTGATATCCTCATCAGCAGTAAAGGTTTTACCATTCAAGGCGTTTTGCAAAGAACGAAACGAATGGTAATCTGATGGTGCCGGGTCTGGCGAATATGGTGGATGTGGTAACATCATGGTAACACATCCCATCCAAGCTGCAACAATTTTTCACGAGTGACCAAACTTGTACGTGGTCTAGCGTAATCATGGTGAAACACAACACCTTTGCGATTCACCAATTCTCGACGTTTCTGTTTGATGGCAATCCAGTTGACGATAGTATACGTCTGAATTAATGGTTTGATTCCTTGCAAGCAGCTCAAAATACACAATACCTTTAAAGTCCCACCAGACTGACAGCATAATCTTTCTTTGGTGAATATCTGCTTTTCAAGTGCTTTCAGCAGGTTCATCACGCTTGCTCCACCATCTTTTTCGTTTGACGTTGTTGTAGACGATCGATTTTTCGTCGCCTGTTATCATACGTTTCAAAAATCGATCATTTTCCTCATGTTTCAAAAGAGAATCGCAGATGTCAATACGCTTAGTGAGATGAATTTCTTTGAGCTCATGTGGTACCCAAATATCGAGCTTACTAATGTATCCAAGTCGTTTTGAATGGTTTTCAACACTCGATTTCGATACGTTAAGATTCTCAGCAATCTCTCGTGTCGTTAAATGCCGATTGGAATCGATCAGTGCCTTTATTTTGTCATCATCAATTTCGATTGGCCTTCCTGAGCGTGGTGCATCTTTCACATTAAAATCTCGAGATCGAAATTTAGTAAACGAATTTTGACACTGCCGCAGCTTTAAAGCATCTTCGCCATATACATCAGATAACTTTTTATGAGCTTGCACAGCGTTTTTACCTTTTCGGAAGTAATAAAACAAAATATGAGGAAAATGTTCTTTTTGATTTTCCATTTTGAAATCGACGGCAAACAAACAATTGTTAACGAAATCGTGTACTTTCTTTTTGTAAAACAAGCTTGAACTGTGAGTTGTTAACCTACATAATGAATTTGCGGTTTAGAATGAAGTTAGTTACATTTGAAGACATGTATGTCCATCTATTGGAAAAAAACGCAATTACTTTTTGGCCAACCCAATATATATTAATATAATATATAATATATTATTAATAGCTTATCGGTGTGCAGAAATGCTGTACTTTCAAACTCGAAAATCTGTGATCGACATCACTTTCACACCTCATTGAAATTCATGATGTTTCAAAATTGAACTTCAATAACTTTTCGAATAAGCAACTCATGATATCGTATGTAACATGTGCAGTTTGTATAATATACGATATGCATATAAAATGTGTTTTGACATAGGATATTTAAATATTTAATCTAGATTTAACGATCTAAATCTAACACGAAAAGCATTGTATCTCCTAATTCACATAAATATTATATAAAAACAAAAGATATTACAAAGAAGTAAATTTAATGCATTCTGAAATCAGCTAAAAGCGATTCAATCACTAAATATTTATCATTTATGTTATGCAAAATTGTGCAAATTCCATGCAAACCATTTTCACAGAGTCACACCTACACATTATATATGTTATCTACAGATCCAATTTTCGATTTCAATATCATCGATCCTGAAGCTAAAATCATCATGATGCTTTGAAAGGAAAGCCGTAAGTTGGAAATTCTTCCGACTAACGAGATTTTGTTTATTCCTGCCTTTATCCTGTCGTCGAAATTAGATGACACTAATGCTTTTACTTTGTACAATTGCGAGGACGTTGCCGCCGCGGCGGTTCGTTCTGCATACCTAATTAAGGTGCAAATAAGCGTAGCGTCGCTTTGCGTCGAGATCAAGTAAGAACGGGATGTGCAATGGCGCACGCGCGCGCGCGTGCATACGGAAGCAATCCGCAGGGTAGCTGTCGTCGAAAGAGTTTACAGAGTCTTGATACCGTTAACAATGGATCTACGCTTCGTCATTAATCATGTCAGTGTCAGTGATTTGCAAGAAAGATGCTAAACGAGATATACGGTGATCATACTGAATTCGTTTCAACATGTGAAGCATGAATACATGTGAATAGCACGTTACATAAAACATCTTCGACCTTCCAAATTCTAACACTATGTTCCGTTGTTACTTATCTCATATTTCTTTTCAATATTGGTTTATAATATTCATATTAATTAATCATTATGTATAATATAATAACAGGGTGTCCCGGGTTTTAACGCAAATGCGGGAGCATATTCTACTAGTGGAAATAAGAAAAAATTCTTATATCGAGTTGCTTGAAAATGCTTCATTACAAAGTTATAAACCAATATTGAAAAGAAATATGAGATAAGTAACAACGGATTTTTTTCACAAAATAAAAATTATCTACGCAATGATTTAGTGACGCATTTCAAAATGTTGTCCTTGCACATCGATACAAGCTAGACACCGACGTAGTACAGAATTTGTTCAGTACGACATCCTGAAAATTTTGTTGCATCTCAGTGACTGAATTAGTAATTCGTCTGCTTAAATCTATCTGGTATCTCCTGTTAGGAAATCTGTTGATACTCTCGTACGGCAGCTCGTGCATTTCCGTCACAGAATCCGTACACGAAATGAATATCGGTGTATTCCTCATTTGAAAACACTTTTGGCTTTCTGATAGGCTAGTTGACAACGCACGATTGAAATCTAACAGCTACTGTTGTGAAAGTAACAATCATACTGAATCGTTTCAACATAGTGAACATGAATACATGTGAATACACGTAACATAAACATCTTCGACCTGCAAATTCTACACTATGTTCCGTTGTTACTTATCTCATATTTCTTTTCAATATTGGTTTATAACTTTGTAATAGCATTTCTAAGCAAACTCGATATAAGAATTTTTTCTTATTTCCACTAGTAGAATATGCTCCCGCAGTTGTGTCGGTTAAAACCGGGCACCCTGTATATTACAAGTCTCTTTTAAAGATAAATGGGAAAGATAATTTTTCTAATTTCTAAACGTTACATATAAAAATATAGATGCTTATCTGATATATTAATTGAAGATTCATTCATCGTGACCATCTAAAAATCGTTTGTTGCGGTAAAAGGAAGAATCCATCAATAGAACGGTTAATATATTGTGATGTATCGAGATAGATTAAGAGTTTTTGAATAGATAGAACGTACTCGTGTGGTGCCAATATTAATCAATTTTGTAATTAGTAAAACGAGCCTCCTCTGTGACTATCGTTATATATGTACTCAGATTACCCTCATTAATAGACTCCATTTTGGGATAATCAGTACGTGATGGAAGATCGAATTTTCCTTTAATACATTAATAATTCGAGTGCTAATAGCGAAAATGCCTGAATATCTGTTAATTAGCACTTGGCTCGACGATAACATCAAACACACATTTGTACACAAATTCGTAACGCAATTGCGACGAATCCATGTAAATTTAAGAATACTTACTTTCTCATGTTGTTTCATTATTTTTGCGTAAACGCTAAATAGTTATAAATTCATTCTGCTCTGCCATTTTGCGGGGTGAGAAGGAAGGTGGGCAAAGTGCCCATCGTGAGGATCAATCGAATAGTTTGAACGATATCAGTAAACCAATCGTCGTTCGTCGATATCGGTGTAAAGTCGCGGCAACATAGAATACAATTGGGTCAATGGCGGTGCAATAGTAAACGCAACAGCGGCGTTACGAGCATCACTCTTGATACTCGAGGTAGGACACCGGGTTAATGTCATCCC